>NW_017100150.1:2013572-2039685 GCF_001263275.1 Habropoda laboriosa | reverse complement strand
TACTTGAATTCGGTGCACTAGCTTCTTGTATGCAGCGGCACTTAATTCACACGAACGAATATGCTAAGTACGTAAATTGATTGGAAATCCGCGTATAATCGAAAACTCGTTGTTCGATGTATTCCCTACAAGACTATAATCGCGCAGTATAAGCGACGTTCGTCGAGGCACTCGTTCGACAGCCTCGTAAACACTGACTGAGGACGAGTCGTCCTGCCCGATTCCTGCTCGCTGTACGCTCGCAACTGTTCTGGGAAAATTCCTAGGCCTTAACTTCTTCGAACTCGTTATATTTCTTGCGAGCCAAACATAAGAAACGCGAGTCAGGGTCGTTGTACGTACATCGAGCCAAACATAAAGTTAGAGTGAAACTATCGCGAGTCGCTCTCGAGAGTATTTCTCGCGAGTGGACACTGCGTCTGAGAGCAACGCTCAACTGTCTGAGAGTTCACAGAGTATCACTCATTCTCTCCTCTCTTACTCGCTATGACAAAGAATATTGTAAATGTATGCTAGATGTATAAATTAATTCGAAATGATCGCCGAAATTTTTTCACAATTCTTAACAATTATCTAACAACTATTTAAATTTAATTCACATTCAATAACCATTCCAATACTTATGAAACGCGAGTGCACGTTTGATAGTACTTGAATGCAAAATACGTGGTTAATTAACCCGCTTAGTTAACGGACATCGTAAACGGTCAGTTAATTGAGTGGACCATGCTGAAGATCTGGCAAACATATTTCCCATCATCAATCGGAAGGCCGAGTAGCCGTACACGCAACAGAAGGTCGTAATCCACTCTGTTGAATATCTTAGGAATGGACAGTAGGTACAGTGCATTCGAGCTGTCTATTACCCAGGTCTCCCGGTACGGGACATTAGGATAGTATTGGTACATTATCAGTGGACATTAATACCGGCAGCCGCCTCGCACTATCGCGTTGCACGCTAAGATAATTACGGGGTGAAATATCGTCCGGTAAGGCAGCGTCACCAGTTACAGGCACATTCGGACTAGGTCCTCCCTCTTTCACCCTCTTTCCGTCTCACTCTCTCACTCTAATACTAGAATTTATCACCTCCTCTCTTTTCCTCGGTTCCATTGTCTCTCTTGTCCAGCTTGTCCTTTCACTCTCTCTCTTTCTCTCTCCCTTCGCTCTTGGCCATGTTCTCGTATCTTCGTCTCGTATTCCTCACTCGTTCACCCGATTCTTCTTCCACTCTTGCCGCCTGGCGCCTTCCTCACGAACAGGATTTCACTGGAGTTTCCCGGTCTGACGATTTCAATTTGTCGACCGGAAGGAAGAAGAGCGGAACTCATTCGAACCGCGGAGGGCCACGGTTGGTGTTGGGGTGAGCACGGCTAGTTCTATCCTACTGTAATCGTCCTCCCTCTGGCTTCACTGCTATTCCTCGCGCTCTTTTTATTTTTCCCTCTCTCTCTCTTTCTTTCTCTATTGCTCCGCAACTGCCATTGTTCCTGCCTCAACGTGAGGTTACTTGAGTGCTATCGTGCTTCGACGGATGAGGGACTATAAGAGGGATGAATGAAGCGAGTGAGAGAGGGAGAGAATTTCGTCAGGTTGTTTCGACATCGTCGAAATAGTTGGCAGAAGGGGAGTTGCAGGGAGGCAAGGCGATGCACAGTGGTTGTGAGGCGATAGGGGATGCAAGAGAGTTGAGGAGACTGAAGAGATCGAGCGTGATACGAAAGCAGAAGGAAGGGGATAGAAAGCGTCACGCTGTCGAAGTTGATTTACACTTCAACCTACATCTGGCATGGCGACCTATGTGTAAGATTCGTCAAGTTTCTCGACCGTACTCCGCAGAATTGATACCTCTAGGATAGTAAACTCTCGGTCTTCGTGATGCAGGCATTGACGAAGGTCAATAGCTTGTTGCCTGGTCTAGTGTGGATGACCAAACTGTTACATCCACCCATGCACTTGGAAGCTTTCGAAGTATTTCACATTTGCAATTTCTAATTCGAACGGTTTTCGAGTGTATTCAGCGCTGAAATTTCGGAAAACTGGACAAAACGAGCCGATATATGTGTAAACCCAAATTAAAAATGATACTTTGTTCCTAGGTTCATTCCACATAAAATATTCTTCACAGAAGATAAATTTATAAGCAAACAATTATTCATAATTTCTCCACGATGAATTGATTCAGTGATACCCATTATCTATTGTTTCTCATAATTAAAGTTTTGAAGTAAACTATTTTTATTTCAGATTTATTTCCAAATATAGCGTTTCCAGTTATGCGATACAAAATAAAATGTTACACAATGTGTCAAACAGCACAGATTGCACTAAATCATTCTCCGTTAATTAGTTCAACTCTCTAATTAGTAATTAGCCGCAATGTGTAGCAACAAATTGAAGAAAATGATAACGGAACGAGCAAAATTCGTCGTTTAGGTCAGCATTAGAAACAAACACGCTTCCCAGCCGTGTTAACTGTGTCTATTTCCTAATTCCATTCGAATACTTCACGCTAGCTCCTCGTTAAACGTTCGTGTCTTTCGAGCGAGGCGGAACGATTTCCTCGGCTGGAGTGTTATTAATGAAAGCGTGAACTTCTTTCGACCAGATGTGTAGGTCTTCCGACTATAACGTGACTTAAGAAGCTGCTTAGTTTTTTATGCCACGAAGGCACGCTAACACGCTCGGCAAACGTTACGCGGGGTAAATAGACGATCCTCGTGCCGCTGAACAATTTAAGAAGGAATTCAGTCGAAGGTGAAAATGTTGGTAGATAGGAAGTGCATAAATAATAGATTTTTAATCCGAGTCAGGCCAGGAAAAATGGAACTGTACGAACGATTCATCCTCTTTTGTATGAGACCTCCTCCTCCAGAGAGCGGTCAATGAAAGGAGAGAGAAGAGAAAAAAGAAGAATCGGTAAGATTTTCCCTTTCTTCTGTTCTTTCCTTTTCCTTTCTTTTTTCCCTTCAGAGGATGTACGAAAGATTAAGATTTCTGCTACTCTCCTCGTTGAGCTTCTTTGACGCTTATGCGTCTGCTGGATTGTAACGGCGGCTGGATTGAACTCTATTATAAGCGAAAATCAGCGAAGAAAATACGGAATTTTTGGTAGCTCTCGTTTTCATTGTAACACGGTGGAATTTTAATTCACAGTATTTATCATTCGCTGCTGTCTACGTTCATATCCGTAATCATTTTAAATTGGCAAAATGGTGAAATCTAAATCCTCACAAATTTATTTAAAAAACGACGGAATAGTCGAATGCAGGAAGATCGAAAAATTCGATGTCCATCGAAGAGTGTTTTTCCAGAATGAAAATCCCGAAGGCAACGAGTCTTACCCTCCGCTCGTGACATCGGCCAAAGTAAATCTCCGAGTGAACGGTCCTGTAATATCGCGAACGAGGCAGAAGATTTCTCCTTTTTTTTTTTTTGCCATTCGTTTCGGAGAGGCATAAATGTCGTGAGGCAGATTGGAAATGCTGGCAAGGGAGAAGGCGTCTATGTAGCCGGGAGCACAAAAGGCAAAGGGTAACTCTTAACGGAAGAAAGGCACGGTTTATTGAAATAAACCAGAATCGAGGGTCGCGAGAGAGAGTGTACGGACCTGCTGTACCTCTACTCTCCGGAGATTCCACGTTCCGTTTCAC
Organism: Habropoda laboriosa; assembly: GCF_001263275.1. Taxonomy (NCBI): domain Eukaryota; kingdom Metazoa; phylum Arthropoda; class Insecta; order Hymenoptera; family Apidae; genus Habropoda; species Habropoda laboriosa. The sequence continues at coordinate 2,036,032 of NW_017100150.1, read as the reverse complement.
GTTGTTCCGAGATCTGCCGTAGGAAATCCTTATTCCGAAGCTCGTCGTTATCCGACATGGTTAGCTAGGGGGAATCGAGTGATATAAAACTCGTGACAAATTTGCTACAAACCGGTAGATAACGCGAATCGAGTGATTTTTCTCGAAGAGATCGGGACTACGTAGCCCCCGCGAGTGATCGTAAGAATATTCCATTATGAGAAATAGCGCGGCCTTGGCAGAATGGGAAACGAAGCAATTGACTTATCAAAAATCAATGCCGACTGCGCTGGAAGAAAACGTTGGCAAATGGAGCGTCCTGCTGGAATGGGTTATGAGTTAAGTGGCGTGAAGTGTGGTTTCATGTGGAGCGTTTTCACGTATGTATATAGGTATGTAGAGGAACGTGTATGAGGTAATTTTTGATATATGGACGGGTTGCGTCGACCGCCAATTTATACTGTTGCCACGGAATCGGAGGAAGCGTATGGAAATTGTGCTCGAGGAATCACCATTCTTTCGCAAATTTACCTTCTATTCCGAGCATTCTTGGTGATTAGCATATGCCCTTGCCATAACTCGTATATCGGCGTTCGAAAAATTTTCGACATTTTATAGCTCGATGTTCTTTAATCCCTATTTTTCTGTATCGGTACTTTGGAAGAAATTCCACCCTATTTTTCTGTGTACGTAAAAATTTTCAGCGTGTGCTCAATATTGCTTTCATTTCTTAACCCTTGCGCAATATTAGGTAATTGCATTTATTTTCGATAGACAGTCAACCTGATGCTGATTTACTCGTGTACAGTAATTCCAATATTTAAACCTTCGAGTAATATAGAAAATGTATTGAAAAATCACACTGATCAAGCTACCTATAATACGCAGCTTTATTTTCCAGTTCAAGTCAAAACACGAGGGCAATCGTGCAGCAAGAACAGAAGCACGAAGCACGCTCGCATTCAACGTGAAAGCAATCGCGTTAAATTCACGAAAAAAGAAAAAATAAAATGCAAAATACGTTAGCGAAAAAAAAGAAGCTTGGACTGTGCGAAACAAAAAAAAGGAAGTGGTTGCAACCAGAAATTAAACGGTGTCGTTGCTCTTTTCACGGTGTGACCCTCTGTGGCAAAGGTCGCTCCATATGCAGCAGGCAAGAAAATTAAAAGGTATGGAACAGAGAAAATGGCAGATCGCGCGATTTCCCTTAACCCTCCTCCAACCCCCTTGGAAACTAAACCTTTTGCGGCTTTTTATCAAAGGTTCAAGAGGCGTAACTCCATTTGAAATGGTTCAATCAACAGTCGCGCGTTGAGCACCGTTTGCCGGCCTCATAGATCCTTCAGTTCCAAAGCATTTGCGTGTTTTCGTGTATTCGCAACGCGGAACACAGTCGAGGCCAATCTGTTCCCAACCAACGAATGAGAGAGAGAGAGAGAGAGAGAGAGTGGCTCGTTCCAGTCCACGCTTCAGGACCGGTATTGGTTTCAGGTACGCTGGTGTAGATCAGCCTGAACATACGATCGTCGGGGCATAGATATAACTATACCTGGCACAAACTGTCTATTCTAGAAAGAGCAGGTTGCGAGAGCCGCTGGCCTTGCAATTGTGCTTGTGCTCGATTCGCGTGTGCCCGTGGGTCCTGGTTAGTCGCGCGTGTGTGACTGAATGGTAGAGAAGCTGAGGGACAAGAGGGTTGGGCGATAGAGGGTGGGAGGGGGAGGAACCGTGAAATACACGGCTCAATACTTCGCCGGTGTACGCTTTGTCGTGGTCAACCCCAAACTCACCCGCAATTCTAATTGTTACACGGGTATCGGACGCCTCGGCTATATGTCGATACCCCGTGGCGAGAAAGAACGATTCGCGGGGATAACTGAACGTTCCGCGATCGCAATCGCGATGGCCACCTTGTTAAGCGTAACAGCCACGGGACTATAAATTTCGCTGCTCCGATTCCTTCGTTATTTCACCCCTTTCCGTCTCTCCCGGCACGGCAAACGGAATGAAAATGATTATTTCGTAATGATTTAACGTTCCGCCGGATAGCCGGTTATACGTTTTCTCCGCCTTTCGACTGCTGGCTCTCGTTTCTTTTTTTCACCCATTTTAGCCCCGCGTTCGGCGGAATCGAAGGGATTAGATCGAGATGTGCAACGGGAGAGAATCGCAAGCTAGTAATTTGTACGTATAGATGGAAACTTCGCTAATATCCGGGTGAGTTATGTCCTGTCAAGGATAAGCACGATTTTAGATAGAAATTTTCCAAGATTTTTGTAACGCGCGGAAAATGTATTTACTGTAGAATAATATACGTCACTCTGTTTTGCATTTAAAGGGGTACATCATTTTTCAGAAATTTTAATTATTATGCATTATGTAAAGCTCGATTAAAGGGACACGAGTTAAATCTGTTTGAAAAAGAGTTAAGAGATTATCAGTTAAAATCGAAGTATTGGAAACATGCACTCCCTATATTTCATTTTACGTTGCTTTAGAATTATTTTATTTTCAAAAGATCATTTCACAGATGCTACCTGTCGAATTTTCGAAAAATGACCCCGCGCTTCAGTCGCGATAAATATCGCCAGCGCGTTGAATATTTTTCTAAAGGTTTCTTTCGAATATGTACAACAGTGTAGCGAATTAATGGTTTTTCTATTTATAAAAATATATTGCTCGAGGCCGTGTGTGAGTGTGCTCGGTATATGTACGGCATGCTTTTCCAGGGGGTATTTAATTCATGCGTGAGATTTATTTTCATCGCGAGAAGGGACGAATATACCTCACCCTTTCTCAGCTTGGTTAGCTACGACTTATTTAAGCGAAGACTACCTCATCAAGGTATCGTTTTATCTAATTTTATATACAGCCACATGTTTATGATCCTCGTAAAGTGCTTGACAGAATTTGTCTGCAAGACACCTACGTAAGTTTAAATTCGCTGTAAATATTTCATTAAATTTCACTCGTTCTAAAAAAATTCTAAAAATAAAGATTATTTCAAAAATTCATATTTAAATTTATCAGCATTTGCAAAAATAATTTCTATTGTACTTCAAACTGCTCGCAGTTGATTAAAATGTAGTTTTATCTATAACAGTTGGTTTTACTTAAAGAATTATGCTATTTGGAAATGTTATTAATAGAAAAACCGACATCTAAATTTAGCAATAATCGCAAAAAATAATTTCAATTGTGCTTCAAACTACACTCGCACAAAATCTGGTTTTATTTATAGCAGTTGGTCTTATTTATGTGAAATTATTTTTAATGGGAAGACTTAACGGGAGAACCGCGATCTTTAGCTTCGTATCAATATTGATGAAGCTTAACGCCTCATTATCGTCAACTCGCACATATTTAGCATACGTGATACATTGCACAATTCGGCTTCTTTTGTGCAACAATTTTCCTGCACTTCTTTTCTTTTCTGTACAAAAAATTCTGCTAAATATATTTGCCTTCGATTTTTATTTTCAGCAAGTTACTTTACAACGCGTTATCAAACACGGAGAGAAAAATGATACGGTATTTAAAAATACATTTAAAGACCATGCAAAAATAGCAGAATATCTTTTATCAGATTACGTGTTTCGCGAAGACACGTCGAATTTATTATTTTCTCCTACATATACACTTCTAGCTGAAATCGCCGTTATATTTCCGACGACTAAAGCGAGAATGAATTATGAATCAGGGCAGATTCCTTTATTTATCCGATTCGAGACTTAGCGTCACGTTCGCGAGGTAATCTAACAAGCATAGTCACGAAACTTGTGTTCGATCTTTCCCCCGTGTAATATCGCTTCCCTCGCCTTTATTCGTACGCCTTTTCTTTCGCCCTGCAATCTGATGGCAAAATACCTTCCCTACAACTTCTCAACACGCGCGCACACATACGCGCGATATATTTGCAAATATAAATACAATACAATTACACACATAGAGTACACGTGTGTGTGCTGAATACATTACGTGTAGCCAGTATTTCCCCACAGAATGCACGATCGTAAACGAGGTGAGCGAAACTCCATACGTCCGTGTAGATGCGCATCGCTAGTACGATAACATCGAAACGACATCGAGATATAAGCCACTGAGAATGCATATGTATGTACCATGTACCTGGAGGAATGCGTTTCCAGATGTACATATCGTACGTTAAACGGCACGGAGTCGGATATAATCTTATAATTCCTTCAACATCGCCAATGAGATCGCGTACGAACAACAAGTTCCACTTACGTACGTCAATTAACACGGTCGGGGATTCTGATGTGTGTATTTATTCCGAGCCGAAATGGTGAGAAATATCTCAATCGTTGACGTACAGTTACTCCTGTTAATATTTGGACACTATCTTTGGAACAGTGTAGCTTTTTCTTTAATTTTTTAATAAATATAATATTATGTATCAATCTGGGTCTTTGACGACACAAGTGAAATTACTTTGAAACAAATTCCTATTTTTACTGAAAAAAGGCTCAAATATTTGACTGAACGAACAATTATAGAGACTGTAATAAGCACTCCAGAATTTTTCCAGACTTTTCGAAAGCTTAAAACATTAGAAAAATTATACTTGGTCACAAACACTCCAATTTGCCTTGGAATAATTTCTAAATATTTGAACGACACTTTCAATACCACAAATACGAAAAAAAAACAGAGCAAACGACAAATACCTTCACAGCCTTTTCATTACACCCAAACACAAGTAGTACGAACCACTCGTAACACCTCCGGTACCCGGCACACTTTCAATTATCGACAATCCGGCACGCAAAAATCGCAATAATCGCGGAAAGTCGGCGAAAAAGAATGTGCACGGTTGTTAAACGCGAAAAGATGTGTCCTGGGCATGGAATGCGGGATTCGAGCCGTCTGCGTCACTATCCACCACGTGATCCACGTAGCCACGCGCGTATAATACGAGGAACGTTTACGACCCAAAATTCCGACGAAGACCTCACCGAAATTTCGGTGTGCAAGGCTGTACGACGAGCATCCACAGCCACGTGCACATCCATATTCATGCGGACCGTGGCGGGTGGCGGGTATGCAAATAACGGTATAGGTTGAAGCGTACCGCTGGGGTGGCTACGAAGGCAGGCAAAAGTTCGGGCAAAAAGGAGCCCTGGGTTAGGATGTGTGTACGCGGAGAGGTAGGGCAGGACAGAGACGAGTGACGACAGTGTGTTAGGTGACGGGATTTTTCAAAATGTGGAAACTAATATCGCGAGCTCTCGCGAGCTTCTTGGTTCCGTGAGCCTTCCTCCGGCTGCTATGACTTCCAGCCTCTGGCTGTTGCCTTCGCGCCTCACCACTACGTCATGCTCTGTATCCTCTTTCAATCTAGCTTCTTTCTTTACCTTATCCTATCCGCTTCCACATCACCGTCCTGGTCTCTCGCTCGCCATGCTACCGCTTTTATGTGTCGCGCGTGTATATACGTCTATATCTACGCGCATATATACCAAAAGGGATGTATAACGCGGGAGGTTGGCTGACAGGTACCCGGGGTATCTATATAGCAGACCCGACGATTCACGGTACACCGACTCTCATCGGACCGCCTGCGTCGTGCCGAAGGGAGCTTTCTTTATTAAAGCTCGCCAGAGTGACCAAAATATGAGTTTATATCAACCTCCGACCCTTCCATCCTCCCGCTCCACCCTTCACCCTTCTAATGGCGCCTCGTGATCTTACCCGACACGCTGAGAAAAGACGGACGGCCGCAGTATGCGCTTTGCGTATACCCTATTATTTGCCCGGGGTTCATCGTTCCGACCCCCTGCAACCTGAATCACCAAACATCAACTAAATTGAACAATACACGCAAATGACGCTGGAAATGTACGCTCTTGCTGGATAAACATTTTCCGTCGAAACGCTTATTTCACGCCTACCTCGGACTTTGCTGTAATTTTGTTATTTATACGCGTTGGAAATTTTGTGTACTATTTAAAAATGGGAGCTCCTAAGTGAAACTCACGTGTGTTGCATATTTCTTTATCGCTCGTCGTTCGTTTGGGCGGTTTTCATAATGGATCAAGTACGAAGGGTTTTGCACCCCAATATCGAAGACTGTTTTCACCCTCTGAAGCGGAATAATGACTGTTAAAAGAAAATACGTGTCGGACATTCTTTTTTTCTTTTTCCAAGAACTACATCGTACGTAAATTTCGTCGAAATTGCTTAGTGTTGTTTCGGTTATGGCACGCTGTTACCTCGTGCTGACGATAAAAGGGTACAGTCTCGCGGTTGGGATTATTGCTGAGACAGTTTTTATTTAGGATTAAATTGAGCAGTTTCATAGTGTTATAAAAATCTTACACAAGTATCCGTTACATTTTACTAATTTGTTACCATACTCGATTTGATTTCCATTTAACGAATCATATACATTAATTTCGGGAGAATTGTGGAGTGTTCAGTTGCCGCACCAATGAAGATGGGGGCACATAATTGTTTTATTGATCGGACGCGCTGAAATACATTGTCATCGAAAGAATTATGTCGAAATTTCGGAGAAATGTCATTTTAGATGATCATTTCCACGAGTTTCTGGCCAGAAAACAAATTGCGTTTTACGTAAACGCTGAAGAATAGCATTTCTATGTGAAATATCAAGAAAATTGGATAATTCGTTTAAATTAGACTCTCCGCGAAACTTTTGCTATATCGATAAAGTAATGGAGAACCGTAACACAAACTTTACAATTCTTTATCTCAAAATGAAAAATGAGTGAGACAGATTTTCTCGTATTAACTTCCGAGAATTGAGGAAATACATATTTTACAGTTTACACTGATAAATTATTATTACGCATAAAAAGTATTTAAACTTTTATTTTCCAGTTTTCCACTTTTTCCAGTTACTCGAACTAGTAGTCTTGCATCTCCCAACTATGAAACATATTTCACCCCTTTTAACCGTGACCGTCTACGGTTATGATAAAGTACGTATCTAATATTTACGAATTCTCTAAGTATACGTAAATTTTCATAAGAATCACACATTTGCGACGATCCCAAAAGTAATGGTAGAAGGTTGAAACTTACCAAAAATTCAATTCAAAGTAAAATCACTTCCAGCGTACTTGCTGGTCTTACACCCACTCTTAATTTAATATTATAATCGAAAGATAATATTCACGACTTACTTGTTACACATTTGAACAATATGCAAACTTATTCAGCGCATAAATTTTATCGAGAAATATAGACGGGTATCTTGAATTCAGTAACAGACAAAAACCAAGTGTAAATGTAGATTTTACAACTTAACCATGCGGAGTAATTGAACAATGCGAAATATTAATAACGAGTCAGCTGTATTAACGAAGCTGCGTATCTTGAAAAATAACAGTAAATTGTGCATCGTTTGCAAAGCTTTCTTCGTCACATTATCAACAGCATACACGGGTCCCGCTACACTTTCCGATAATAAAGCATATTTCTATGGAACTCTAGGGAATTATAGAAGCGTTATGGTTAAACAACTCACCGAATGAATGGTGCTCCAGAGGCTATCGATTTTTAATCGATTTCACAATGTTTTAAAACATCTAATGAGAATGTCTGGTGCAAAATATTACGGCATTATTCACTTTATACAAATAGAAATTAGGTTAACATCGTACACGTTGCGTGTGTGTAATACGATTTATACGCGTTCATGTGCGAAACATTGTTATTGTCACCGATAGAGAAATTACGAAATCCGATAAAATCTTATTAATTCATTCATTTCATTGATATAACGAAGATTCATTTTTCATGTTGCATATTTTTTTTGTGTTATGTTTCCTTATGGAATTACCGATTACGTTGATTACTCTGACTATTTTATCGCACAGGTTAAAGTAAAATATTTCAGTACTCTGCAATCTTGACAGATGAAGCGCAATGTCAATTATTACGATACGAACAAAGTAATACGAATATTCGAATTGTGTTAATTTAGTTTTCAAGTGCAGTAAAATCTACTCACTCTGAACGTTTCCAGATTTTCTAAACCGATAGTACGGTAAGTTACATAAATTTAAGATAACGTACACATGTGCTAAAAAATGTTTCGTGAAAGCAAAAGATACATTTGTGAATATAAAAATGTACAACTTATTCGAGTTGCAAAATTAAGATAAATGTGTTCATTTAATAAATTGGAAACTGACATATTTCCGTATGAAAATACTTCGAGATGGGTAATAAATTGTACTCCCTTTACAGTTCTGAACCATCTTAATTACGCATTTCGAAGCTCAATTTTATACATTGACGCAAACGAACGTTCCTCAACCGTTAATAAACGTACGACAAAACGAAAGTGACGAATTTAATTAATAGCACAACTTTTCGATAAATTATACCTATTAAGCGGTTCGAAGAATATCCAGCTTTCTCAATAAATCCGTGCATCGTTTAATCACATACTCGCGATAAATTCTCCAGCGTGAAACTTACGGTGCTAATAAAATTTGGTCACTCGAAGCGTTAATAAGGAATAATGTCGTAAATTACTCTCACGTGAGATTTTTGTCTAAAGTGTGAATTCCTGTATTTCTTTCACGTTAAGGGTGATTCTATACAGAAAAATTGTGTAATATTTCCTTCTGAAACTCAACAATTAAGCAATCATTTAAGAAATTAAAGAAATATTGTCAATTCTTAATTTTTGCCAATTTTCGAGCATCTTGACCGTATAAATGAAATTTTCTATGTTAGTAACATTTACGAAAAAGAATTTTCGATTGTTCCACTAACAACGAAGCTAGTAAACCTATTCACCTTTTACGGTTCATACTATACAGGGTCTTGAGAGCGTTATAGCAAGTCGTAAGTTTCCAGAGCCAAATTACTATTGATTGCGAGATTATCCCATGAATTAATTTAATAAAGAGAGATTTTATATTTAAACCACCACTCAAATCATTCGGCCAGCTTAAATTTATAACCAAGCGGATGTTCTTAAAATATTTCCTACATAATCTATAGAGTGAGTTTGTAATTTCAGCAGTTTTAACTGCAGTTAGAATGCGTTGTATAATGTACCGCTAAATATTCTATCTAAACTTACAGCATTGATTAATTAAACTCTAAACGTGTTTAAGTGGATATACAACCTGCATACTCTTCTTCAATTTCATTGAAAGACCTTCGATTTTTAAGTCCTCGTGAGAAATTAGGCTCGCTGTATTCCAGCGTTCAATCTCGCGAAAGATATCTATTAAACGACAAACATACACATCTGTCGGGTAAGAGGAAATTAACAAGGAAGTGAATATTTCGATGGGCAAAAAAAAAAAAAATTCACGGACCCATTCTTGGCAAGAACCTGAGAAAACGTAGAAGTTCACGCGAATAGGTCAGTCCTTAATATCCTGGCTCCTTCTCCCGGCTTCCGTAACTTTGACTGCAGACACCCGCGTCTCACAGATTCATTCACAAACGTACACATCGAAAAAGTGGCGCACACTTGGAACTTTCTTCCTCTCCCTCGTCCTTCCTTCACCTTTCTTCATCCCTCCCAGATTCTCGACCTCCTTCTTTTCGTTGGTTTTTTAGAGGTCCGAGTTGCAACCATTCTACGTTCAAGGCTCTTCCTGGCGATAGGTGGACGGCGGCAGCGGGTGAAGGAGGCAACGTCCAAGAAGAGTCTTTTCAAATCCCTCGGCATTTAAATATTCGTACCAATTCCATCCCTTCTCTCTCCCTCCCGCGCTCCCTCGCTCTCTCTCGCTCTGCGGAACTTGGAGCTTGCTCGGCCCCTCGAGCTAGCCTCGGTCGACCAACGAACCGACACGAATCGTGGTTGTATTCAAAGAGCTCTCGCCCATGCTTCCCCCCACTATTCGAGGGGAAAACCCTCCTTCCATCTCGTCTCCAACGTGGATGTACACCGCTCCAGTCACCCCAGCAGCACAGCTTTCTCTCCGTCTCTTTGCTAGCTGCTCGATCTACCGTATACCAGTCCTGGCTGCTGCTGGCTGCAGTTGCACAGGGAGGTGTGCGTTATTGGCGAAGCGGCGAAAGGCACTTTCATAGAAAGGCCGCCGTTTCTGGGGCTGCATCGTTTTACGTGTTGCGTCCGATCGTGAATTCCCGACCCGCCGTCGCTGCCTTTATCTGTTTCTCTGGCTCGTGCACTCATTCCGCATCCCTTTCGAGGTCCTCTTTGTTCGAGCCAGCTGGCCAAGCACTGCCACCGCGAACGTCCGGCAAGAGCTCGTTCCTACTTCTTTTTCGACGCGCCATGCCGCGCACAACGCGCCTCCACTCTGCCACGCTTCGATTTCGATGCACTAATGAAAAAAGTTGCCAATTGAACATCACGTCGTGCTTCGTTTTGCCTATCTCTCCTCTCTTGCTCTCTCTGTGCATCTGTGTCCTGCACCTTTTCGCTGCTGTACGTTGTAATTACGATTGAAAGTATGTATATCGACGGATCATTTGTTTATTACGTTCCGTTTTACGGATAGAGATCGAGGTTTGGTGAATTCTACGTTGTATTAGGTACTTTTTCATTCGGTGCAAGTGGAAATTGTGTGGCCTTTGTGTCGTCAATTTTATTTAACCCTTTGGCTGCGGCAAATTTTGATACACACGCGCGTCACAGATTCGGCTGTTCCACAACGGCCGCGAAATTTTAGAATTAACGTGGAAGAGTGCAGAAGGCTTGAGTTAATACGGAAGTGCGGCAAACGGGTCCGATAACACGATGAAATTTTGAACGCGCCTATAGGAGTCGATAAAACGGTTAATACGATGTTACTTATTTTGGAATATTCGAGAGAAATTTAGAAATTTTCCTTGGGAGTGTCTAAACGTAACTTCATACCGAATATTCAAACTTAGAAGATAATACATGATTCCTAATACATTTCCCACATTTCACTTCACTTTACATCGTTTCAAAGCGAACGCTATTTACAAATTACAGATCCGCAAAAGCAGTGAATCGAGAAAAAACTGATTCGATTCCAAACATTTGCTTCACCCAGATTTCTCATCCTTTGATCCTGTCATTCACCGTATTATCTCTCTCCTTGGATAAATAACAGCCACCTTGAGAAACTTCCAACATGGTCGTTCACTGTCTGCCCGGTTTATTCTATTATCAGCAAGTGTATCAATTTTTCGTGTTTGTCGGCGAATTTCTACAAGCAATCGAGCATAAAGGGAAGAAATCAATCCGGCATCCTTCCGAACAAAGAACCGATCGAAGGAGCTCGCAATACCCACAATGGGGATTGCAGCAGATTGAACGACCGTTATTCATGGAAACGACGCTGATTACCAAGTTCCCGTGTCCGCCAAATCGCTGCCAATACACATAGAGCTTCGGAATTAGCGAACTGTGCCTGATTGCATCTGTCAGTAATGCGCGAACCGCGAAAGGTGCACATACGAGGTACGTACGTCACTGGCACGATTCATACGGTCGTCCGTACGTTAACACCGGAATAGACACGAGGAACTCTCGAAATCTACGAGGGACTCGTGGCAACGAGCGGAATGATTTTCCAGGTCGTAGGATATCCAACAAACTGAGTCGAATTGGAAGTAGCTCGAGAGGAGTCTTGGAAACCATTCGACTCGCTAGACTGAAGGCTAGAGAAGCCAAGTAGGGAAAAGGGCGGACACATATCATTGTGCCGTCGAGTGGCTTGAATATTTTAGTTGGACAACAAGTGCCTGGACCCAACGTCGGCACGCTTCCACTTCGAGGCTGCTTCTTTTCCTTCCTTCGTCCTCTCTCTCTCTCTTCTCTTTCTCTCGAGGCACGGAACGGTAAGTTGACGTGGCAAACGACCCGGCTACCAACTTGGCCGACCTTCTTATTCTTATTTTCTTTCCATCTTCTTCTCTATCTTTCCTACCTATTGCCTGCCGTACAAGTTGGGAATAACATACCGGAACAAGAGGGTTACAGGAACAAGAGAGGAAGTCGCGAAAGGGTTCTAAGCAAGAACAGCGAAGGTTCGGTGCAGCGAAACGAGGAAGAATGATAGAAAGAGACAAAGTTCTTGAGAAGCCTACTACTCGTGGGGAGTAGTCTTATAAGCGTACACTTTTCTAACCTAACGAACTAAGTACTACCTCATACCGCTATTCCTAATTTCTGGCTTGGGGTTCGTACTCTCCCTTACTGTAGTTTCTTTATTTTTAATTAAGCATTCACTCCTCGTTGCAATTTAAAAACTACCGCCTTCAATTAGCTTCTCTCCCTCGTTTCCCTTCTTCGATGCCGCAGGGTACAGCGGTATTGTTCGACATAACGAAATTAAGAAAGAAAAAGTCGCTTTTCGGGTGACTCTATTTCACCGCACACGTTTAGCCGGGAAATTTATATCCGGTGAAACAAAGGTTGAAAATCGAAACGGGAGATTGAACGGCATGAAATTGATTCGGAATTACTTTACAAGTATTGCAACCTTATCATAACGCGCAATTTATAAAATGCTCGAAGGATTAAATACGAAATAATACCGGTCCCGTGGAACAAAGGAAGTTCCACGTTAATGGAAGCAGGAAAGAAAGAGGGTGGGAAGAAAAGGAAATTTACCTTGTTCGTTTTCCAAGATTACGTGAACAGAAAGCAAATTAAGGAGGCAAGAAAAGGAAGATAGGGGGAGGAAAAAATGGTAAAACTAAAAGCTCCGAGACAGGAATTGCGCGTAACATTGATTTCACCGGGTTCGACTTCTGGCAAACAAGATATTGAGCTTCAAAGCGGGACTCGTACGTGGGCTGTTTTTGGATGTTCCTCGGTCCTATCTTCTTCTCTCTATCTGTACAGGGCAAGGAGTAGCCGGAGATCCTTAGCAGGGGTTTACAAAGAGAATGCACGATGCGGCCTCTTACCAGATCTCTCTGTCCCTTTTTCCTTTTACCCGTCGTCTCTGTTTTTCTCTTCCGCTGCTAAGCTCATACGCCCTTCCCTAGTCGCTCGATATTTCAGACTCTAAGCATAATTTCAGCCCCGGTGGACTATACGCGCGCCGAGGGATTCTTCCGTGGTGACGGAGAGTAGCTGCCTCATTGAAATTTCATACTCGTTGACCTACCTACCAACCCTACCTCAGACATGCTTGGCCAGTTCACCCGCCGTCAAACATCCTAAAAACTTCCTACCGGAATAGTTAAGCCATTACACGTCTTCCCCTCTCCTGTCCCTTCCGCAAATGTTCCCGTTTGCTAACTTGGAGAAAGCGTTTGCAGAAAAACTCTCCAGCTCTCTCTCCTCTCGTTATATCTTTCGCGTAGATTGGCAGTGCAATATTTTTTCACTCCTGATACGTTCAATTACCATTAAACACACGTACGCATATCTGTTCGTGAAAGGAAGTTGTCAGGTTAGCTAGCTAGCCCACCACACGAAAATCCATCGTAACAACTCACGCGAGCCTCCTCCTAAACAAACACATCTCCGTTTATCAAGCTATCCGAGAGTATAGGTGCCGGTTCGGCGATAAACTTGCGAGCGTCTACGTGGGACAAACGAGACAATTACGAGTGCGGCACGTAGGTACGTTAAAGGCGGTCATAACTATGTCACTGCTTCGTTGGACCGAATTCTCTTTGACTGTTTACCGAGGAACGACGCAGCGGCGGTGGTCGTGGCTGAGGAGAGAGGTTGGTCGAAACGGGACAGAAACTGAGGCAGAAGAAGGGGGCGAAAGAGAGAGAGAGAGAGAGAGGGTGGAGAAAGTAAGCGCGGGGTGAGAGTCGAAGAGTGCGGGGAAGGCTGAAGGGATGCCCTGGGTGAGGCTAAGTTTACGGGGTCAGTTTGTCGAGAGGCGGCCGTGGGGTAGAGAGGCAGCAAGCGAAGAGCAACGGAGTGGTCGGTCGTAGCGAAGTCAGGGAGCAAAGAGGAAAGGGTAGTAGTACTGATGCAGGGAGCCGGGAGGTAAGAGAGGTACGATTTAAACCCTGACAACGTCTCAAGTCCGAGTGCACCGCTCGTTCGGTAGATTCGGGCGCTGGCGACCGGCTACTATTACTACTATAACCCGGTACCGGGATCTGGGGTGAAATCCCCGGATGTTCAGACCGGAGGCAAAGGACTCCAGTCTCCGGATTTTAAGTGCCTACCGCCGAACCAGCGAGGCGCATTATTCGGCGACTTCCTTGAATCATTTCATGGAATATCACCCTCTACGACTGCTGCCTTCTATTAACCTCGTGCGACGCCGTCGCGTTCCAGCTCTCTATATGCAGTTCTATGAATGTTACGAGAAAAATGGTATTGCCGTTCTTCTTCCGGGTATAGATATTCATAGATATTAATTATACCAGGTATAGGTTACCTGTTATTTTTAAAGCTCGAGACTTGTCGAACGCAATTTGTCAGATGTATGCTCGTTTGAGTAATGTGCATGTAGAGTGATATAATTGTTAGGTAATTTGAAGCCATTTTCGTTTTATTCACTGTACACTGTAAGTATCCTGTAAGTATAGATACAGGGTAGTGTAAAAGTCCCTTACATATTCAAAGTTATTATAAACCTTCTGTTTTTTCAATATTTAAACAAAAGGACATATTAGTGTCATCAAGAAGAAGGTCATTTAAGTGAAATTATTTTTCGTACTCGATGAAAAAATGTCAATACATAAAATTTCAGTTCTTCTATTTTACCCTCCGACTTATAAAAGAACAAAAGTGTCAGGGACTTTTGCACCGTCTGTATTAGTTTGAAAAATTAATTATGAAAGAAACGAGACTTGTACATACTTGCAAGTTATTACTGTTTCATATGTATATTTGTATTCTTATTTGTTGTACCTCTATAAACATGCTGTTGAATAAAAAACACATTACTTAATTTAAGAAAGTTGATTTTTGAACAATTACTCGCAATCTATTAATTTTATTTATATTTCTCATACTTTTTTAATATAAGTGAAATTGTTATATTTGTAAACATGTGAAATTGAAAATTACAAGTATTTTAGAAACCACTTGTTAGGATAACATTCTCAGTACGGTGGGTAAGTATATGTTGCGCAATGTTACTCAAGAGCCGCGAACAAGAATGCTCGAGACTCATGCAGAAATTACGAAATAATTATCGATTAGTTGAGAATTTTCTCTCTATTTTCGATATATAAGAGAAGTGATTAAAAAGCTTGTATGAGCACACGATGGCCATTGATTAAAATCGCACTCGTGTAGCGGAGGGGCTAAATAATTAACATTCTCGTTTCAAGTGCTGTAAATATTTGATAGCTACTCTCAGGTTTACTACCCTTTAATGTGTTGTATTAGTGCAGCTTCTTCGAAACGTTTCATGTATAGTGAAGTATAAAAGAATACTTGAGATTACTTAAAACGTAATAAAATTTATAATCTCCTGGCTCGTAAAACAATAAGGGTAGTTTATACTTACTCAACAACGAATTACTACCAAGATCTGAGTTTTAACACGAAAGTAGAAAAATGTTCCGGTTAAATTTCACATTGTAAAGTTTTACTTTGTAGAAAATGTTTACCCAGTAGTAACAACCATAAGGAAAGATAGTAACAGGTGTTATACACACATATACTTTCGTAATTACAAAACAATTTGTAAGTTTTTAATTTTCAGAGGAACAAAATTCTTGTTGCAATATATTTCACATTGAAAACATTAAATTACTTGTAATTTAAGCAAAATTAAACGAATATTCCGAAAATCTAAACCTGGAGGATTGTGTCCTTTAAGTTTATACAATTGAACAACTTTTGACAGTCAATTAAAAAGACTCAAATAACACTTTAGACTCGATGAAAACTATGAAATATATCAAAAGTACGTGAAATACTTATCAACAAAATTTTTATTTAGATAGAAACTTATGCTTCGAGGAATCTTATCAGCGATTATCCAAAAATTGGAGAAACTGTGGAGTTTATACAGCAGAATGAAAATACCGATTAATGTTAAGATTTATCCGAAGAAAAATTGTTTACCAAAATTATTCATACTATTTCGAATTTTTAAGTATACACGTGTTATGTGGTGTGCGAAAGTTACTGTTCAAGACCGATATTATTTCACGGAACAGAATAAAATGCGTTGACAAGTGCATAGCAGTTCGATCGATATGAGAAATACTGGAATGCTTTGAGATAGCCAATAAGAGGGTAAGTAAGTACGCAGCCAGCAAAAGCTCCGTAAGTAATAATTCTCTTCCACCCTCGAAACTCGATATCCGGTGGGGTAAGCTATTTCGTCGGATTTTGCTTTGATCCTTCGTCCACTTTAGTGTTTGGTTCCAGTATAGGGACTGACATGTGCACTGGCAAACGAAGAAAATCGAAGCCATCGAGCTTCGAGGCGAATTATAAAATATTTAGCAACTAGCCAAAATTATTAAAATTTCTTAACGACTCGATTTTTCTTACACAAACAAATGTAACGTATCGTACAGTTTCCAAATTTGTAAATTAACAACGTGCAATAAGAAAAAGTAACAATTAAAATCCTAGTAAAATTGCAAATTATGATTTATGATTTCCACTAATGTTTCAAGCTCGTTTCTTCAATTCCCAATCGTTATGTATATTTGAAAATTTTTAATTTATCTGTTCTTCATTCTTCACCCTCCTTTCAACTTAAAAATTAGTCAAAGTTTACTGTTTTTTGAGCGATGGATAGTAAGTCATCGAAAGTCACGTATTAAATAATATATTAAGAATAACGTTCAAATATATCAATTTATCAACGAGTTATTTTATGCAAGATGAAGAAACATTGACAACTAGACCTAAACTTCAACAAATCAAATATAATCCCCGCTGTTATTTCCAGCACCACAACCGTATAATATAACAATTGACGGTAGCAAAGAAAGGAGTGAAAAAGAAAAGAACAAAGAACAGAAAAGAAAAGTTCAGTTCCGAAACGATCGTCCATTGGACAATGGCGGTAAAATGGCTCAATTAAAGCGGCAAAACATATATTCGTTGGCAGTTGCAGAGTTAAAAAACTCCAAGGCTGTATCGGTGCAATTAAAAAACTTCGATCGGTGAAACTATCGAGCGATGCTCATCAATTGTGCACCGGGATTGGAGAATAAGAAGAAGACGGAAAAGAAGAATCAGGCAGAGAAAAAAAGGGAAGCAGAAGTGGACGAAGAGAGATAGAGAGAGAGGCAAGAAGAAGGAAAAAAAGGATAACACAAGGAGGACAGTGAAGGCTGAATTATTATGTCCGGACATTACAATTGAACCAGTCGTATCTTTTAGCTGGTCGATAGTACGCGAAAATTGTTCGGAGGCTGTCAACTTTTCCAACCACCCTTATTTCTTCGACTCTCCTCCATCCTCCCACTCTCACTCCACCTTCACACCATCCCTCCTGTTCCCTCCTCAAGTTCCGTCACCTCTTTACACGCCCTTCTGCAACGACTACGATCTACGAAGTAAAGTAGTCACGGTTTTTTATCTTTTCGATAGCACGCCGCCGCCCCGCTTTTGCGCCCTCGCTCTCTCCTCTTCTTTATGTCTGCCAAGAAATAGCAGCTGTATTCGGTTGGATTGTAAGGAGGAACATTTGAAAAGCGTTTCCCGCATTACTACCGTGTTATTTCTGGAACGCCGGATGGTTGATAGAAGAGTAAAAATATTATTCCATTGTCGTACATGCATAAATTTTGCCGCTGTCACCGGTGGAGTGGTTTGACTCAGGAAAGAGGAGAGAGAAAAAAATAAGGAAGTTTCAGGTTGAAAGGAAACATCCGAAAAATGGAATTTGAGAAATAAAACTGGGCGAACTGAAATATTATTTTCACGGGCCTTCTGTGTTTTTCTCTTCTTTTGCTGTTTCGAAGTGTTAATATTGTTATATTCGAACTGTTCGATGGAATAATAATTTATTTTTTCTAGCCGAATAGCAAATTGAAATGTCGGAAACAAAGACACAAATTTTTCTCAATTATTGTAAATTTGAATAATATTCTTCAGGGTTCAACTTTGTGAGAATTTAAACGGCACACAGCAATTCTATAATGTAAAAAGTTAAACTTTGGAAATTTCAGAAATTTCCCTTTAATCCCGGGGAAATTTAAATGCAAACGAAAGTGGAAATAAAAAATTTCTCACACAACTGAAATAAAATGCAGCGCATGCTAATTCTTCGTGCTCCTAATCGATTGTTTCGCCGAAAAGATGAACCATACATACGTTCTTCAACTTGCTCACTTATAGGATTAGTAACGGCTAAATGATTTTACCAAGCTATAATTGGAAATTGGTTACATGGTATAAAGGTAATCGCGTGGAAATCAAATGTTTGCTTCTGCTAGTAATTAGACTGCGAGCAATATGCCAGGTTTGCAACTATCCCTTTGTATACAGTACGAAAATCTCCGATCGATAGATTTTGATAAGAAAATTACCACGTTTGATTAGTTGCCTGAACAGTCGTGTATTTTTATCGCAAATGTCTGTATCCGCGATAGTTCAAAGTTCACGTCAACAAGAACACACCGTGTTGAGGAATATCTTCGCAGAGTTCTAAAATATTTTCACTTGGGAAATTTGATTCTGATATTTTCGATATTTTCCTTTCAGGAAAAATGACGCAAAATCAAACGTAGTTCACAATTTCCTCGGTTATATTATCTGGAACAGTTAACGTAACGTGCATTCGAATGTATTATTTTGTTTGTGTTTGGTGAATGTGTGTTTGTACAAAGGAAGCACATTGCAATTGCGTTACCGTTACCCCTTGTTTTATTCCGTTTTTCTTTCTAGTACTGTAACGTGTTGTCTTTATACCAGTTCTCCTCAATCAAATTCCATCGAAAATCATATAAAAAAAAATAGACTGGAAAACAATTTTGAACACTTTAACAACGTTGCGTTTGACTTTGACAGCAATTGGAACACTTGTAACGAATAAATTATCAACCCTTTGCACTCTGAGCATTTGTTGATCGATCGACCAGCAATTGTAACAAAGTTTTTAGAAGAAAAGTTTATTTACTTTTATCTCTTTTGTTAATTTGTTTCATTTCGATGTAAATGAATCTTCAATAGAGTTATGGTGCATATTACGAATAGCACACGTGGAGTGCAAAGGGTTCAAAATTAAGATTGACTGTCTATCTGAAAATTTCTTCCAACACTAATTTCAAACTTTCCTGTTTCTTTAAAACTCCAAAGAAAATTTACATAAAAAGTTTCTCAAACTAAAATAAAATACAACGCGTTCCAATTCTTCGCACCCCTGATCGACTATAATTTCTCTGAAAAGACGAACCTTCAACTTATTTCACCTATTTCATACCGTACTTGAACTAATTTCTATCTCAACATTCATTTGCATTCAGAAAATTCAAGCAATCGTCATTCCGTATCACGGAAGAAACAACGGAGAAAATAGAATAACTGCGAAGTAAGCACGACAGCGTTGAAAAGAATGCACCGATCGAATCAATGTACTGCAAACGCAAGGCGAATACGCGAAATGTTCGCTACGACGATACTTACGGGGAACTCTGTCGTACATAATACCGAAGATTTAACAGCCGTGCTTACTTGTTCGCGGCGAAAAAGCGTTATTACCTTATCAACAACAACTAGCCGTGGATAAATGAGCGTCGGCAAACATTACCAACTAAGCCAGACAAGCAAGTCGGATGCAAATGGTAATAAAACAGGCATCAAAGGAAAAGTTCGATCGGAAACCGCCAGTTTGTAACGACAGGGCATCGAAACAGACCGTGCATTTTCGGCTACAGCTCGTAATGCACAGTCGCGAATCGAGGCAAGGGGATAACTTTAGTAGTCGGATGTTTGGCTCGACCTTGCCGATCGGCTCGAGAACTTTCGCGACGATATACTTGCCGCTTTCCACGGAACGGGGGATGCGTTCAATCGAGCGTTAACGAACAACGAGCAACCTCTATCGCGAAACCCGTCCACTGATGATAACTAGATCAGCTCAGGCGCGCGCACGCGGTTGCTGTGAGATTGATAACGCGAGTCGTTAGAAATTTTCATGTTACAAGTAACGGACAAGTTGATGTTTAACCCTTTCGCTGCTATAGGCGCTTTGAAAATTTTCTCGCACTGTGCTGTCGGTGAGTTCCGATACACTTTTGCCTTGATTCAATTTTTAAATTTTGTTTAAAATTCAATCCCTCGAGTAGTCTCGTTTTAATTCGATGATACAAATTTGGAAATGGTAAATTTGCAATTTTGAGAAATTTTTAAACGTCGAAACGAAAGATTCTGCCGATAAACTGTCCGAACCTGTGCGAGCTGTCGATGTTTACTTAGCCCTTGTGTCAATAACTACAATTTGTCGTTTATTTTATCGTCCAATCTTGGTAGTTTTCTGATAACAAAATTTTAAACTTGAAGCAAACACGGGTAACGGTTTGGCCGGATATTAAAATCTTTTAAAGGGAAGATAAGATTTTTTAAGTGAGAAAATGTGCAGAAGGGTACCCGGTTCTTGACATAAGGGTTAAGTTGTGCTATGGATGACGGAAAAGTAATTGGAATATAGTAGCTTTAGCGATTTGATTTTAGATTTTAGATGCACAATTTACTTAGGAAGACATTGTCAAAGATGTTACTTCAATCTTTTTGTCCACGGCAGGATTATTAAAGTTGCACTATAATGTTTAGAGAAATTACTACAGAGGGTGAACTGTTTAATATGATCACCTTAGATTATTGCGTTGTTGGCGGACCGATTGACATAATTTTTGTGTCATGGTTCAAAGAAGCCTTCAAGATGATTACAGTAAATACATTTTTTAGAAATTTTTAAGCTCGCCTAATTTCTTTACGTTAGGTAGTTCACTCTGTATAATAAAATGATTTTTGCACCGAACTTGTGTGACATACACTACCGGCCAAAAGTTTGGAATCACGTGCCAATTTACATTAACATTAAATCTGCTACTAATTCTTCATTGATTTGAAATTGATGTTGCGGAGATCTATAGCACTTTACCTCTAGACTAAATTATTATAAATGGGGGGAATTTTTGTGCAACTTGCAGTGCACAGTGATTCCAAACATTTGGCCGGTAGTGTATATACGTGTAATTTTGTTAACTTCCCTTGCTTCAGCATCTGCTAATCTAAATTTGCAACCGTTTCGTACTAATATTTCAATCGAAATCGAATATTTCATTCTCCACCGAAATTCCCCTAATTTTCCAATTGCAATAATCACCAAGGGCTCGACGAATTACCAAAAACTGCAAAATCCTATAAAATACCGAAGTTGACAGAATCGGAGCTTCGAAAAAGGGAATTACACAACTATCAAATCGCGGCACAATGAAATGAATTCTCTCCACTTTCTTTCCCTCCTCGACATTCGTATCGCTATTTAGCGACCACCCCTCGTCGCGTTCACGGAAACATTCCAGCTGGTGTTGGTGCGCGCATACATTTGAAAACTCCGGCCGTGTGTACGCGTCTGGTGGTAGGTCTCCGTATGAAAACGACTCCCCCGGGGGTGGCTATATTAAAATTCCTGAAACTTTTTAATCTTTCCGGCACAGTTAAATATTAATAACGAAATCTCGCACAGGGCAACGTGTTCCTCGCCGCCAAGGGACGCGTCGACCGCCCTCTGCTTGTTATACTTTTTCGCCAACCTCGCGAGACCGTATCGACGTCACGCGTTCCTTCCTCCGTTCCTTGTCTGTTTGTTTTCCACACGTGATGTGCGGGTACGTGTTCGCAAGTTCGCAGACTTCTCGCGGGGTAAAATTCCGTCAGCCGCAAGGAACAACGAAGCTCTGCGCGAACGACGCGCGGAAAGGCTGACGTTAACGACGCCATCGTGTATAATAAGTTACAATCTACGCGACACTAGGTCGGGACAGAAAGAGATACACGTTACGTGGCAAAAATGAGGGAAGAAAGGCCGCGAGAGAAGGACATTTAACCCCTTCGCTGCGGCAGATTTTAGCACGTGACAGACGGTGGATATTTAAACCTGGCAGCAAAATTTATTGTTTTGCTAGTATTGTGTTAAAATTTGTTTGGTTCACCGGTCGCGTGAAATTTTCAGGAATAGAAACTCGAGATTCTCGTAAACCTTTTTGGAACTCAATGGAAAGTGAACTTAAACATTTATTTTCTGCATCGGTACATTGATAGATTTAAATTGCAAAAAGGAACATACGATAATGCGAATTTAGCGTAGCAAATTTAAGAAATGTCAGCAGATTTATAAACGGAGCAGTCTCACAGACGGCAGGTGAACAATTAAGGTTTAAATTAAGGTAGCAATATTTGAAAGATGAAATTAAGGATTAACATAGGTTAGAAGTGTACTAAAACGCACGAACTGTACGGTGTGAGTAAATTTTCAAAGCGTTTATAGGTACCAATAGCAATGAAGGGGTTAAGGGGTCTATTGTTGGTATTTGTTTATGTATTCGTGCGTATTGATGTGCGTTTCGGTAAAGGGTAGTAAAGGGTTAAGGACGAGACAGAGAGAGGGAGGGAAAGA
>NW_017100150.1:2001494-2013543 GCF_001263275.1 Habropoda laboriosa | reverse complement strand
ACGTATGAAATTGTACGAATTAATTACATTTTTTGTACAAGTAAATAAAATATAAGTAAATAAGGTAATATAAAAACGTGCAAATGAAAATTCAATTATTTTCCTACTAAAAGTTACTTTGAAACGTATGATAACTTTGAAAAATTCCGATATTTCTCTAATAGTGTAACTTAATCAATCAACAAATCAAATAATGCTACGACATTTGATTTATCAATACAGTGATATCATTCTCAATTTTCACCAAGAAAATTTACATGCTTCTGGTTAAATTAAAAAAAAAAACACAATGAAACAAGCAACAGAGTCCCCTCGTTTTAATTAATGAAGTAAGGAAGAAAAGGCGTTACGTAAATAACGGTAATAGTTGCAACGAATTTTTCCATTCGAATAGACGTGTAACTTTGCTGGCAGAGTGACAATATTAATTGGATATATCGTCGTTAAGTTTCCGCGGCGATAACAAGGTTGAAACGAGCGCAAAGTGGTACCGAATGAACAAATTAACGATAAAACGAACAAATAACGGTTCTTCGATGCTTCTTGTTGTCATTTCACGTATTTGTGTACGTTTTGCTTTTTCATTATAAATTCTCTTCTCTCAAATTCGCTTTCAACACACGCGTATAAAATCTGAAGGAACCTCTCTGCGGCTAAAACGTCGAATGTCATTTTCTGCATTGTGGCAGCCGGAGAGTTTTTCCCCTTCCTTTTTTTTTTTTTTTTTTTTTCTAGCGAAGTGTAACCACGACATTTGGAAAGTAGAAGTTTCAGGAATGCACCAGGATGCTAGCGTGGCTAACAAGCGAGTATTACTCGTTTGTGATAGTTTGGATGTGCGCTTGAATGTGTGACTACGAAAGTTCTTAAGGGTAATTAAAGAGTTTTTAGCGAGAGTCTAGAAGGAAAGTTTAGCGGAAGAGTTGGTAAACCAGTGGCAATGAAATACGTATGTGATGAAAGGGGGATTTCCGGTTATGCTGTATCTAATATATTGTCACTTTGTTTATCTTCAATTTACCTTGACTAAAATTAATGTATTAACTGAGAAATTAATCTCGAATTAACTGAGTATCTTAAATATCGCTCAAAATTTGCTTGTACAAATTACGATTTATGATGTCAAGCTGAATCACAAGAATATTTATATAAAATATAAAAAAATCCTCTTTTTGTTCTTCCAAAAGGGAAAATTTTCTTCAAAATATCCAATCGCAGTAACCCACATCACAAGAATTTTCATACAAAATATACCAAAATTCCTATTTCCCGCTTCACCGAACAATTCTTACTCGTCGAATTGTTTTCTTCCAAATATCAAATCGCGAATATCAATATAGAATGTTAAGACTGTCCAACCGTGCAGACACACAAGCCGCCCAATTAAAAATTTTTTAATATCGAACGCTCGACAAAAACAGTGACATACTTCAACGAAGAAGAAAAACCATCGGTATTAAAAATTCCACGACTTTCCCCAAATTTTCTACGAATTCTCCCGTTCCTTCCACGAATTCGCATTACCCATCACCTTGAAAAACATCAAAGCGACGAGATACTCGTCGAACGTCCGCGAAATTCTCAGTGGCCGGTTCCGTGAAGCTCTCGAAGCGTCGAACGGATCGGAGTAGAAGCGAGAAGGGCATACAATTAATCTGAAGTGTTTGCCGCACACCGAGCACGGTAAGAAAAGCGTTTCTGGTGCAGGACGGTCAAGAAAAGAGTGTGCAACGGTGGAGCGGAGAAAAAGGAAACCGTGGTAGAAGAGGCGAAAGGGAGAAAGGCGGCCACGGGGTCGAGGGGCAAAGGAGGCACACCGTGGTTAGATGGGGTGGAGGCGCAGGGATAGCGCGGGAAAACAAAATAAAAGAGGAAAACCGCCGGCAATTTTTCACTAGCTTTTTAAAGCGCGGCTTAGGTACTCGTGGAGCGAGTTTGAATCGATTTTTCCGGAGGGTCCTATTTTTCTGCCGTCTCCTTGTGCTAAGCGACGCGAACTGTATCTACTACTTTCAGCTGTTCCGCCGTCGAAATGCGACTGTTACCCCTAAACTTCGGATCTCCTCCGCGTCCAAGTCCATGATTTTCGAACTTGCTCTACTCCCGTGTCAAATGAATCAGGAATACGCGGTCATGTTCGAGTTTAAGAGTGCCAGTAAATGTCAGGGTTTAAACGAACACCCCTATTTTTGCCGTTCTTCCTGCTTTTTTTTTTTTGGTTTTTCGCAACCATTCTTTCGAGGGCGCGTGTAAAATATCACCTTTCACAATTGAACACGCGTGTACCAGAGATATAAATGTGTTATTCAAGATTATTTCTTGTTGGTTTTTTCGTTCGTACTATCGGATTTACAATTAACTCGAATATTTTGTTTCGTCTCTATGGATTGACTGAAAAATTCCGCGAAACGTAAGCCTATTGCGATATTCTCGATTCCGGCCGATTCCGCGATGTTGAAAAACGTTATTTACGATATTTCACAGTTAAGAGTTCTCGCGCACTTTCGAGATTATCGAGAGTGTTAATGGAAATCCTGCCTAAGCAGCGATATCGGGGGGAATTGGTTTCGTTCGAATGTTATTTTTCCAGAACTTCAATTACAAATTGATAGGAAAAATTGGAGAAAGGGGCGGTAATGCGTATCGGTATAACGATCGAGTGTCTGTGATAAAGTTTTTCGTACGCATTATTTACTGGGGAAATATCGAACAGGAATTCCCATTTTGACAAGAGAGAAAACTGCGATCGCATCGGTGGCGTTGTTTTTTCCTTTCTTTTTTTTTCTTTTTAAAGCGTAAACCTGATTAAATACGGTCCTGTCACTTCGATGCTAAAATATCAGCAAACAGTTAATATCATTTACGATTCAGGCACGGCATCCCAGGTCGTGGTGAAATAATATAATATTTCATGCAGGCGTGATAACAAAGTATACACTTCGGCAAATGTGATCTCGCAAATAAAACCGTGGCGAATATTTAAACAGCGTACGAGAAAAAAAAATCTCACGTTGCGATGATAAATTCAAAATATGCGTGACATCCGCGCCTGCATGAATTTATACTTTGCATACGGCCGCGCCATACGACCGGCGTTTTTTTTCTTCTTTCTTTTTCTTCTTTTTATTATCAGACATCGGGAAATACGCGTCATTCGAGCAATGACTCCGATCACATTCGTTAAATCTGTACATACAGAGAGTCATTTCGTTGACATTAAACACTAATGCCGTCGGTCCTTCCAATTTCATCACTGCCTCCAAATTTTAGGCAATGCATCCATAAATTTTTTTGGATAAATGATAGTACTTTCGTGAAATGGAATTCGCCGAAGAATAACGAAATATTTTTCTAATTTTATTTATTTATATTCTGAATACTAATTTTTAGATGATTCTATGCATTTTTTTTAATTATTCTGTTAGAATTTGTAATGAAAAGTAACGAAGCTTCTGCTTAATACGTTTCCTATTTTACTATTTTAATAAACGTCTGAACATTTCCGGATCTTTATTTGTTACAGAATTTTATAATATTGGAAAGAGATTGAGTAAAATAATTGTTATCTCTTGTAAATGATTGCTTTATAAAGAATGGCTCGTTCAAATTTATAGCTTTTCTTTGTTATAAATTATAGTTTTATTTAACATAATAATTTTAATCGTATCCTAACCTTAATAAATCGAACCTAAGTTTTATACACTTAAGTGCACCTAAATTGTGTTGCTTAAACAGTGAAAAATTTCATTCTGAATTTCAAAAGTGTATTGCTTGAAGAAATGCGTTTAACTCTCTGTTTAAGAGATAATCACACATCGAGAATTTTAATTACACATGGATTTAATTCAAATGCTGTTACTCAATATTTGCGTAGGTTACAGAATGCGTTTAAATTAATCCCATATTTCGTTCTGAAACTATAATCTACAAAACAAAGCAGTGTAAAATTTGTACGTACTGTAGCTTCATAGGATTGAGCATTTAATAATGCAATATATCTCTTAAAAGAAAAATAATTATGATTGTACCTGTAACTTTAAGTACGAATAAAACCCATTTAAGTTATTATTCAAAATCAAACTTCTTGGTAAACACTCGTAAATGTTGTACGATTGCAGTAAAGCACGGTTTATAACTCCTCGTTAGTAGAATAATTAGCTCGCGGTGTTCAAGGATTTGGACTTAGTCGTAATTACGGAAATTAATTTATAACGCGAACGTGACTGAACGGGGCTTAAAAATGTCCCTGCGACTACAGTGGCGAGCTAACAACCTAAACCGATATAAATCAAAAACAGGACATGCTGCATCACACGCGTAGTTCCTAGCGAAACTCATTTCTGTCAAAAAAAGACGTTGAAGTGGAGCTTCCAAGTCAACCAAAAGAACGCAAACTTTTGGCATTTGAAGAATTGATCGTGACTGATTTTTAAAAATTTACTCAGAATAAGATCCAGTATTTGTCAAAGAAACGACTAAAAACTTGTGAATATTTAAATACTCAACTTCTTCCTTTCGACTATTTTTCTATCTTGTAATTTCTTTCAGGTTGAAAAGAATGCAATTTGTTAACCCTATCTCTGGAAATCAATTTCGTTCCCTTAATAAATACAATTGTTCATAAAACAACGTATTTAAATTTTTTTAACAGGGCCACTTTACACACAAATTTCATTATCCTATCCTGTTGCTTTAATTCTTACCAATAAATTTTTGCCAATAAAGCAAGCTAGTAAAGATACCGCGTATCATGTTGACCGTTGCAATTTCAATTTACGACGATTCAAGTATAATGAAATTATAATAAAGGATAATGCACGAAAGGTTTGGAAACCACGACACGGTTTGTTAACGTTGCATGCACGAAAGATCACCGTTCACATTATATTGCTATATTATCACTCGTACACCACGAAGAGGACCGTAAGTCGTCTTTAATGAGCGAGATTAAGAGGACTTACGAGATTTCGCCGAAAGGAGCGAAGGCTTCCCTCAAGGACTGCGTCTCGATCTCTGGGCTCAGATCTCCAACGAATATGTGGTAGTGTTCTGAAAAAGATATATACGAAATTGTTAGAACGTGTCCTTAAAAAATGTCCGGTAGTAATATGGTGTCCCGTAATTTTTCTTGAAACATTTTGAACTTTTACATCGTGTCGCGTAGTTTAAATTACCTATGATTCATATAAAACTCTGATTAAATTTAATCCGTAAATTTAGATTTAACTGAAAAAATGTGATACAGTATTCTACTTATAGAAGTCAAGATTCTTCAAAATTGTAGAATAATTTATTCAATAAAAGCTACCTGCACATTTGCACGATATCTTCCAACAAACGTAAATTGTCATAAATGTGTGTCTCGATGAAACCACAATTTGCAATAACACGAATTAATTTAGATCCGAAATCACCGACGGTCCGGGAATAATTTTAAACTAGAAAATCAGAAGCAAACTATTATTTGCTCCACCTTTAAATATTCAACCTAGTCTTTGCGTTATGGACTTGCTGGAGCCAGCGAGAGAGCGCAAAATTGGACGCGAGGATAAGCATGCTTTCGCTGTTTCTATTAAAATTGCAAGAGTAATTTAGCCCCGCTAGTTTCGCTAGACACATTAGATAATATTCCGTGTATTCTAACAATGCGCCCAACTGTTCTTGCTTTGTTACGGAAGCTGTGAAAGAACGCTGGAATAACGGCACGGCGTCGCATTATTTCGGTAAGAATCTTCAATAGAAACGAAAATCGCCAACCCGAATTCTGCCGAGTAAAAATAAGTGAACATCGAAAATATCTTTTCATCGAACATTTAAGAGCCGCCGAGTTTGTTAAACAAACCGAAACTACCAAAAGCAATATTTAAAAAGCAGTCGTTAAGTCGAAAGTCATTTTTACCTCGTTACTTTGCAATAATTGAAAGTACATACTAAAAATGGTAAGAGGACAGTTTGAATACATCCAAGACTTGTTTACCTTCGATTTTTACCTATAAATATCACATCATGAAGTAATGACTTTTATTACGAACTAAACAGTGTTCACTTCGTAATAATTCTTCAAATGAAAATTTGCGCTACTTAGATCACTCGTTTAACTATGCTGTAATCTGCTAATACCCAACACGTGAAAAAAAAATGTATCTGTATACCTGTTCCATTCTCGAAGTAAGCAAGCACTCCGGTTATGTTTGTACAAACGAAAAAAACAACGAATAAGCTATCTGGATCAAATCCAGCAAACATCATAAAAATAGGAAATATGTAAATAAAGTAACGCACTATGTAGCAAAGGGCGCCATACAATTCGATTAATTGGCTCTGCCTTGCGGGTTGAACGAAACCTCGTTACAATCGAACAATTAGTATTATAGACAAACATGTTTCTCCGATAAAATTGACCAACGGCGAAAAATACACATACACTTTGATTCTGATATCGCGGTTGGTGGTTAGAACGAAGGGAATAAGATTACGCGAGTACAGCAATGGCGAATGAAACGAACGGACAACGCTCGATATTAAATTAAGCGCGAATTGCTATTAAACAGGTCTCGGTATAAGTGGGTACGATACGAATAATCGTGGATGCACGCGTTGTCTAGCTAAAACACAGGAATACATTATCGAAATTTGCGGATAAGTTAGCATAACCGTTGTGTACGTAGAGCAACGGTTAGGTGTACACGCATATTAAAGACGGGCCGGGCTCAGCGCTGACTCAGACGAGATTGAAAACTGCACCCTTCAACGAGTTATGGTTCCATCTTTAACGTGAAGCTATGGAAATTTTGTAAGGCAATATATAATGTTTGTGCCACCAAGCAGGAAAGACGCAGTAAAACCGTCGATTTAGTACAGCGGCACACGGTTGTTCCTGGGGTTCGCTGAATATGCATTTTGCTGCCGCGAAATCTGGTTCGTTTACTCTATCCCTAATTGCTCCACTTTGCTCCACAGTTTTAAGGTACATTCCCCGTTTCTACTATTGACGTGCCGGTTTGTTGACCCCATTTGCATTTTTTCTCGTCGCCGTCTGTCCGCAGTAGACCTTTACGAGACTGTACCCAACTTGAACACACGAATTTCAATTCGATCAAAAGGGAACTCGATCATCCGGTTGGTTAGGTCGATACGATTCCGTTGTTTCTAAGGGAGAGGGAGAGAGATTCGAAAGGGGAGGAAGCCCTTTTGCGGCTAAATTGGCTATCGATCTGCATACGCGATACCCACTGACGGACAGATGGGCTAACGTAACACCCGAGACAATCTTTCGTTCACGCCTGAATAGGATAGATCGTAAACGGGATATCAGCTCGATAAACATTTTCTCCATGTCAATCTGCCTCTGCCTTTCCTCTTTCTCTCTCTCTGTTCCTACCTATCTTTTACTCTTTTCATCACCTCCCGCGGGGTTATTTGAGAACGAGTAGGTCAAGATGAGTGGTCGAAAATCGAGTTACTGCTATAGGGAGGTCTCCAACACCAGGCGTCAGTTACTACCGAGTATTCCACAGGAGGAAAGTATAGAAGGCGAAGGTAGGTGTGGGGCAGCTGGAAACGGAGGGTGGTCTGATTACAATCGGTTTGATGGTCTATCCTCCCTGGTCGGAGGTTCCGGTGGGCACACACAGTGGCCCATTCTCGTGAATTAGTCCGAACCTCGTAATTCTCTCATGCATCAAAAACTGAGTCTGCGATCGATTAGGGAGTTCCCACTCTGCGTCATCAAATCGCATTCCCGCTGATGATTAATTACAAAAGCGTAGAAAAGAAAGAATTATATTCAAAACGTAATATCTTGATTTGCAAACAATTACAATTTGGCGACAGCAGGCAATAGCAGGCGATAAAGATAAATCGTTGTACAGTAAATTCTCTACAAGAGTCAGTAAGTTTGGATTCTACAAGTGACAGTATAGATGATCCTACGCCTAGGTCTGCGTCATTGCTGCGCCCATGTTATCTCGCTCGCATTCATTCAAGCGTGTAACACTACACCACTCGGTTTCCTTTACGAGATTACACGGCTCCACAAATCATGATAGAAAAATATGATTTCTTTAATTTTACTTTTTTTCATCTTGAATTTCTTTTAACATGTTGGTGAGATTTTTCTGATGAAAATGATATCAAACACGATATAATTTGAACAACATTTACTTATTAACACGTTCACTGTCGCGCCAGATTTACAGGTTGCTGTCAGGCGGCCACAAGAAAATACATTTTAAGCATAGGATTATAGTATTATGCTTTATAATTTGTTTTTTTCAATTGGGGTCCTTATATACCTGCGGTACCCTCTCCCCAAAGTCATTAGCAAAATCGTCGGTTAGGTCAGGCGGGAAATTTTCGCGGGAAATTTTCGCGGGAGATTTCCGCGGGAGATTTCCGTTATCGTAACACGGTATAATTTATCAATTTTCACAATTTTGTTATAAATATATCCTTCCGACAATTTTTTATAACATTGCATATAACAATTTATACGTTTTTACAATATTCTTCAATGGAAACATAGGTTTTAGCGTTCTCGTTACTTACTCGTGGTTAAATTAATTTTGTAGGGATTAAAAATCAGGTTGACCTGTGGTCGTAGATTAAAAATAACCATAGTACAGCTAAATTTATCGTGTTAAATAATTCTTCTTACACGAATCACGAATGTATTCAACGTTTGTTTGTTATAATATCGTGAAATGAATTATTTGTGCAGTTCTGTGCATTTTCTGTGCAGTTCAACCTAATTTACTTAAATTTACATTGCGAGACAGTACACGGTAACAAGTAGTAACAAGCAAACGTTGAATGAATTCCTAATTCGTATTAAAAAAATTATTTAACACAATAATTTCAGCTTTATTGTGATTATTCTTGATAAATGACCACACGTCAACTTGATTTTTAATCGTTATAATCTTTAAATTCAGTGTGAATAGAGAAAATGTGTAATACAATTCATTTTCAAACGTAGTCCCTGACTCTACGAGTGTCAGGTTTAGCTTCCTTGCGGTCTGACACTTGTGGAGAATATACTGTAAGGGTCTATTCGACAAGTGTCAGTAAAATGTAGGGTCGATTCCACTAGTGACAGTACAAGTGTTACTGTACTTTGTCCAGTTTGGTGGAGAATACGGTTTAAATGCAATGGAAGTTTACCTGTGTTTTTCTGAATTTCAAAAATTCAGGCAGAATTGTAAATATTATACTGTCTCGCAACGTAAATTTAAGTAAATTAGGTTGAACTACACAGAAAAAACAAACGAACGCAGCATAACGTGTAATTATAATTGTTATGACATGTAAATAGAACGATAAATTTAGTGTAAATATAGAAAACGTATAATATAATTTATTTCGTGGTATTGTAACAAGCAAACGTTGAATGAATTCCTAATTCGTATTAAAAAAATTATTTAACACAATAATTTCAGCTTTATTGTGATTATTCTTGATAAATGACCACACGTCAACTTGGTTTTTAATCGTTATAATCTTTAAATTCAGTGTGAATAGAGAAAATGTGAAATAAGATTCATTTCACGATATTATAGCAGACAAACGTTGAATACCTGATCGAGGAGTCCATCCGCACTTCTCCTGGTAGGCGACAGCCGAATAGTCCAGCCGATCTCTCCATACCACCAGAAGTACTACGCAATCCTCTCCGAGATTCCTCAGGCGTCCGGGTAACCTCCCTGTACTCTCTTCTCTCAGAGGCGACCGGCGGATAGTCCAACGTTCTTTCCATTCCAGGAGCGACCCAGGTATAGCTCTCGTACTCTCCTATCGCAATATTCAAGCGATACGCGTATGATCGGAGAGTCCACCCGCACGTCTCCTGGTAGGCGACCGGCGGATAGTCCAGCAGTCCTCTCCATACCACCAGAAGTACTACGCAATCCTCTCCGAGTTATTAATTACGGTAAACTACTGAGACGGTTTAATTAAGGGTGGGCATGGTGCTGCTTTAGTTTGAAATGATTTATAAACACATAATTAACAGAGGAAAAACCGTGAAACGGCAAAACGTCTACATTCTAATTGTTATAACATGTAAACAGAACTTTAAATTTAGTGTAAACAGAAAAAATATATAATACAATTTATTTCACGGTATTGCAACAAATAAACGTTGAATCAATATTTAATTCGTATAAAAACAATTATTTAACGTAATAATTTTACCTTCACTATGGCTATTTTAAATTTACGACCAAGGGTCAACCTGATTTCTAATCCTTACGAACTTTAAATTCAGTCTAAACTGAGAAAATATATAATACAATTTATTTCACGGTATTGCAACAAATAAACGTTGAATCAATATTTAATTCGTATAAAAACAATTATTTAACGTAATAATTTTACCTTCACTATGGCTATTTTTAATCTACGACCACAGGTCAACCTGATTTCTAATCCTTACGAACTTTAAATTCAGTCTAAACTGAGAAAATATATAATACAATTTATTTCATGGTATTGCAACAAACAAACGTTGAATAGATTCTTAATTCGTATAGAAACATTTATTTAAAATAATAATTTCACCTTCACTATGGCTATTTTAAATTTACGACCAAGGGTCAACCTGATTTTTAATCCTCCGAACTTGATTTCACAACGAGAAAGTAATAAGATCGTTGAAACGTACTTATTTGTCAAAGAAACTTGCAAAAATGTATAAATAATAATATGTAATGTTTTAACAAATTTTTGGAAGTATAAATTAATAATAAAATTGTGAAAATTAATAAATTATACGTTATTATAACATTAATAGAATTATGACTAAACCGAAGTTCGAAGTCGAGTATTTAAAGTCTGATATTACGTGCCTAGCGAGTGCCGGTAATTGTTAAAATTTGTTTAATAATTAGTAATAGAAATTCTAATTGATTCTAATGTATACAAGTGTTACAAGAAGGCTGAGTGTGTACAGGGTGGACCTAGGCTAGCTAGTAGCCCCCGACCACTCTATTCACATCTCAGAACCTTCGGGTCAAAATATGCCGCGAAGTGTCTATGGCCCAGTATAAAGGGTGAATGATTTCGCGGAGCCTCCGCGGGTCCTTATATACCTGCGGTACCCTCTCCCCAAAGTCATTAGCAAAATCGTCGGTTAGGTCAGGCGGGAAATTTTCGCGGGAGATTTTCGCGGGAGATTTCCGTTATCGTAACACGGTATAATTTATCAATTTTTACAATTTTGTTATAAATTTATACTTCCGACAATTTGTTATAACATTGCATATAACAATTTATACGTTTTTACAATATTCTTCAATGGAAACATAGGTTTTAGCGTTCTCGTTACTTACTCGTGGTTAAATTAATTTCATAGGGATTAAAAATCAGGTTGACTTGTGGTCGTAGATTAAAAATAACCATGGTACAGCTCAATTTATCGTGTTAAATAATTCTTTTGACACGAATGAAAGATGTATTCAACGTTTGTTTGTTATAATGTCGTGAAATGAATTATATTACACATTTTCTCTATTCACACTGAATTTAAAGATTATAACGATTAAAAACCAAGTTGACCTGTGGTCATTTATCAAGAATAATCATGATAAAGCTGAAATTATTGTGTTAAATAATTTTTTTAATATGAATTAGGAATTCATTCATTCTCTACCAAACTGGACAAAGTACAGTAACACTTGTACTGACACTAGTGGAATCGACCCTACATTTTTTTTTTGTTACGTAGATGTGGGCCAACTCTATGTGATAAACAATTGACAACCAAACGGTGGCTCGCTAAAGCGATATATTATGAAATTAAATTAATCACCCAATAAGTTTTAACGTTAGATTGTTTCCTCGATATGGCCATGGTGGTCATCAGTGACTGGAGTGCCTCAAATGTTTAGAATAATTAAAATAAAATAAATGTTGTCAACTAAAAATTTTGAACGTCATAGCTAGCTAGACATTATTTTCAATTGAAAAAAAAAATTATAAAGCATAATACTATAATCCTATGCTTAAAATGTATTTTCTTGTGGCCGCCTGACAGCAACCTGTAAATCTGACG
>NW_017100150.1:1963206-2001180 GCF_001263275.1 Habropoda laboriosa | reverse complement strand
TTTTTTTGGCAAGTGTACAAAAATTTAACAAGCAATTCCCAGGGTAATTCCGAATGAAAATGTCCTGGGTGATTTTTACGTGTCTTGGAAACGAAAATGATTCTTCGATGGTGCAGAGATTAATTCTTCTTTTTTTTTTTAAATAAATTCCTTTGCTATTTCTTAACTGTTTTTTATTTACAATGCCTCTCTAACTTTATAATATGAATATGTTTATTTAAAAACAATTTACATGTCAAATACTTAACACAAACATAATCTTTGAGCTTTTACATTATCCATTTAAATATCATTGCTCTATATTAAATTCATCCTCAAGATAACAAACGTATTTCACAAACGAGGAACGTATTTTAATCAGCGATAAGGCTGAAACTATTATTGTATCACATTTATTATAAGTAAACTTTGACTTCAGACAATGTTCAAACACCGAAATTCGCAAACTAATTTACAGCGTGCGTGTATTTACCACCTCGAGTATTGGGAAAAAATGACACTTAGGCCGCGTGATCGTGTCACTTACAAATTGCTAACAGTTCTTCCGCGTTTCTCTATTGATGCACAAAACATTTCCACTCGGCAAACGTGCATAAATCATTTTAGTATACAAATGAGCTACGTTGAGAACATTCTTCGCGAGATTCGCAGACAGTGGAATTTCTAGACAAGATATCTACTAAATTATTACTTGAAACGTAACAGCTATTCTGAGTCTGCCGCGATCATACCTATATCACTTTCTGATGTGGTTCAGTCATGTCGACGTGGATATAAATGAAAGAACGTAGAATCGGGGATAAAATACGGCGATGTGCGTTTTCAACGATCGTTCCTACTGTTTACTCTCGTGTTTAAAATAGCTCGCGAAAATATTTTACGACGAATAAAATACACATGTTAAATTGAAAATTTATTCAAAACACGCGTTATTTAGAAATTACGAAGTTCGAACAATTCGTGTATTGTTGCAGTATTTTAAATTGTAGAAATTAATTAGGAAAGGAGGAGAGATGTCGTTTTTGAAATTAATTCTCAAAGACGTTTTCAACTTCTTTACAGACATAGAGATAAAAACGAGCTTAATGAACAATAATATATTAATTTTCTATCTAATGGAATGATACGGCGATGAAAACATTTTCTACATTTTTCACCGATTTTTGCATAAGCAAAAATTTTGTAATGTTTGCAAGGGCTATTTTTCGAATTCTTTCGTGAGTTCCGTACGTTAAGAGACTTTTGCATTATCTCTCTGAAGAAGCATTCATCGTGAAATATTTTTTGTTTCGAAGCAAAATAACTTTGAATATTTGTATTTGAAATATTGCAAAATTTCTTCAATATTTTCACGCATCGTCCTCTAATATTTTGTAAATAGAATCGATACCTAGTATCTCAATTACATCGCGATAAATATGTATCGTGTAATATTCCGCATTCGAAAGCAATTAAACTCGACAAACGATTTCATCGAATTTTTCGGTAACAACACTATCGAAGATTCAGTCTCGATAAACGCGAAAGTATCATATTCACCGGTTCTGTAATTCGTTTTCAATTTAACCATCGTTGCAAACACAATGCTACTGTTCCCTAGCTTCGACGTCCTATACGTACGCAAGATAAAAACACCGAAACGACTCTTCTCAGAGGCAGTTTTAAACGCACCACTTGTCGCATGAATAGGAGGAAGTATTGTGACGGAAGCAAGAATTCGACGATATTTCAGAGTCATGCAGTTAGAAAAAAGATTCAACAGCGAGACATCAAAAGTCGTAAAACGTCTATCTGCGATGGCTTAGATGAGAATACGGTTTCTACGATGCGGCAGACAATGAGTTTACTTCTTTCCCTCTACCCCATGCTAGAACTATGATTCTGTATTAATTTCAGGACGAAATTGCGGTACAACTTTATTGTCACTATTCGTGATTGTAATAATACCCAAGTTAAATGTAAACACCACTTGTAATATGTTAGTTATTATAATTCTAGAGTGACACTAATTGACGATATAAATGTGTTGCAAGATAAAAATAACGAAGTCATTCTACGACAGTGGCAAGTGTGCAACCATTCTGATCGATTCAACCTACATCTTCCATTTGATTAATCGACATACGTTCCAAGCATACGTTCCTTCTATTATCGAGCAGAACAGATGAAAACGAATTAAAAATCAAAATCTCTGCGTGAAGAAAAAATCTAAATCGCATCTCCGAATTTATTGTTCCGTCAGAAAAAAAAATCATCGCAATAACCAGGTTTTCCGTGAAACGATTTCAAGTTTTTACGGCATACCATTTGATCGTGGGCACAATCGAACGTATACAAATCTCCGCTGATGTACAACGCACGGAGAAAACGCAATGTTGCATCAGGTCGCAAGATAAACTGGCAATTTCACCGCGGACTTTTCTTCGTTCCGCAATACGTTCCGCGGTGAGATTCGTATAATACGAACGCAGCCGAACTTACGAGACATTTCTATACGCGAAGCTCACAGGAAAGAGTAAGAATGGAACGCAATTCCAGGGAGAGATAGAAATCAGGTCCATTCAAGCAGGACAATGCGAAGAGGGGCATATAAAAGTCCCGAACGATGCCGTAGATCAAGAATCGAACAGAAATGTCTCGTAGATCAAGTATTTCCTTAATTTCGCGTGGCCAAACGGTGAAATGTTGATTTAGAAGGGTTGCACAAGCAGGCATCGGGGGGTGGATTGCACGCGTACACACACACACGCCCCGCTCCTCCTCGGTTGCCGAAGGAAACGTAGGTTACGGGCAGAAGGATAGAAGCCATGTTACCAGCAGAGAGACCTCTATTAATTCTCCGTGCGGCGAAAACCTAGCGGGGTGGACAGAATCAAATCTCGGTTTGGTTGGTCGCTTCCAGACCTCGCGGTGCATCGGTGCACACGTGGTGCCCATAAGCCTGGGCTTGGCTTACGTTCCGCGATGGGAAATATGGGTCACCACACAGCTGACACGCGACCATTCTATACTCGTGACCCGTTTCTTCGTCACATATGATTTTACAATCACATCCGATTTCGCTACGATCTTTCAGAAACTGTTAGTGCACGCCGAGTAATCAACCACGGTGAAAATTCTTTCTCTTCCGGGCGTCTGAGTGAGGGAAAGTGAGTGATAGGTACTCAGGTACCAGCGAGACCGGGCAAAATAGACTATTCCCTATTTACTATATGAAACAATATTTTGAAGTGAAAGTAAATTAGCGATTAAATTGAGTGTGTAACTGTGAAAATAAAATATTATAGTTTATTTGTTGCAATAACTTTTCAAAATAGTGCTTAGAAATAGTATTCTATTTAATTTAATTTATTAGATATTGAAAATAGTCGGCCTTTATTTTGAAATATTTCATTACTTTAATTCAGTTTCAGTTTATTCGTAATTGAGAGAGAAGCCTAAGCGATACAAATTTTTAGCAATGTAGATACTTGCTGTTACATGTGAAAAATAAATTTACTTGGTCAAATATTATTATTTCTCGTGTGGTATCACTTTCTCTGCCCTACATGTGTACTTTGTAGGACTCTGGAAGTAGCCTAATCTATTTGCCCTAACTGCTTCACAGATAGTTTTACACGATGAAACCTCATTTTTCTTGGATATACAGGAAAGTCAATTAAAACAATTAAACCAACATTTTCTAGCTTGTGACCATTTCGATATTAACATGATGAAATGGTGTGAAATTTCACTCGCAGTAACTATGTGTATAATTCATTTTTCAACACATCTGATAATAGTGTAAAGGAGAAAGACGCACCGGCTGAAAATTTAACGAGCCACACCCTCGAATAAAATGAGTATAGAATTTTTTACCGACACGCGAAAATTAATTGCGTTAGCACTATCATGTTACAAGTTTTATTGTTTGGATAGCGTTTTACATGCGACGTTTCTTCTCCGACGACTATTTTTAGACACACATTACCGATCGTATACGCACAATTACGCAATGCTTATGTGTGCTCGTTAGATACAGCCGGCTGAGTTATGATTATCATTGCGTGTCTCGTAATAGGAAATGTTTGTCGCCCACGATACCTTCTTGTATATTACTTCTGTTTTCTAACACGCACAATTTTCTAAATGGATTTCCGGCGTGTACTAATGAAATTAAACGACGGATAATGTGTACATTCCATTGCATCGCTAACCCAGTTAGCATGTCATTTGTCAAGATGAAAGAGTGCTGACACCGATTCCGTATTAGCAATTACCACACCGATTCAAAATTATGTCACGATTTCGCTACAATTACTGTCATATTAAAACCGCTTAATAATCCGAACGTACGCGATATCGAACAGTTTAATAATTCAGGTTTTCAGATGGCTACTCGAATTAAAGTCGAGGAAAGAACGTCTGTCGGAAATTTTGCTATCTGTGGATCTGCGAGTAGCAAGGAATTACATTATCCTGAATGAGACTGTCATTGGTACAGTGCTTTTCAACTTACTTGAATTGCTAATTACTCTAAATATCTTCTATACAAACTGGCAAAAAATAGATAAAAGAATTAAAGTAAGCTATGATATTTCTCGTTGTCAAGGAATTTTAAGCACAAACCAAGGAAACTGCCATAAATAAGAAAAACGTTTCGAAGTATCGAAGATGAAAGATATCAATGAAAGAAAGGTTTTCTAAGAGCAGATTTTCAATTCAATTCTATCTAAACTGGAAGAAAACAGATAAAAAGTCCAAAGCAAGCTGCAATAGTTCTCATTATCAAGGAATTTCAAGCACCATCCAAGGTGTGGTCATAAATGGAAAATAAAAAGAACGATGGAAACTGGAAGAGACGAATGTAAGCAAGCTGTGATGTTTTTAATTATCAAGGAATTTCAAGCACAAACCAAGGGAATTTCCATAAATGAGAAAGAAAAAAAAATTGATGTCCTGAGTGATCGAAAATGGAAAAGACGAATGTAATCTAAACAAGATGAAACGTAGACGAAAAAATGAGAGCAACCTATTAACATTTCTCACTGTCGAGGAATTTTAACCACAAACCAAAGAAATTGCCATAAGTGAGAGAAAGGTACGTTCAGAGCCGTCGAAGATGGAAAAGACGAAGACGTCGATACCAGACTGATTTGAAATCTAACTAACCAATCACACAAGGTCGAACGAGTTGCGGCCAATCAACGTTTAATTCTCACATTTGTATTCACCGGTTGATCTCTGCCTCCCATTTCCCCAGCGTGATTCTTGTTCTATTTCTCGCGGTCGGTAATAAACAGTTACCCGGTTCTCCGTTGGGACCTGAACCAGATTGACTCCCATCGGAACATTTAGTCAATAGTTCTTAGCGAAAAAAAAAAAAATTTTTTTTTTCCACCAACAACATCGACTGTTGCCGCGACTATATGTGTGTGCGAGAGTTGACGAGAGTCATTGATTCACGGATGAAAACGAGCTGTGGGATTCGTAACGTCTGCTCGTTACCAAGGGATTTTTCCGTCTCTTTATGTTGAAACAGTAGAGGGCCGCTAACAATCGATCCGAAATGAAATCCCTTTCGTTAAACAAGTTTCCAAGCATACTCGCCTTTGACAGGCGAAACCAAGTGTCTGCAACTGACGGGTGCAATTTTTGTGTTTCTTTCTTTTCTCCCAGACGAAATTTATATTGTTAATATAGAACACCTCGGTCTCTTACGAAATTGGCGAGGAAAAAGGAACACGGCACGAGTGCGCCTAATTGATAACGCGAGAGCGAGAGATCGCGACGGAACGATATAATCAACTTCTTAATTAATAACGGTTTCCAAACGAATTAACGATTGATGCGCTACTTCAATTAACCTGCTTGTTTGGAATGGAGGGCGCCTTTTCACGATGCATTCAACTACCAGTGGGCTGGTCTCACGATTCGTTTTGGTTCGTTCGTAACAATGCCACGGAATCGAAAGTGTATTGTGGAACGCATAATAGAAGCACTTTGTGATAAATTGATCGTTCTGCTGGCAAGAACGTTCTCGCGTGAACGCCGTGAATGCTTGTTCTATGACGAAAAATTGTCTCTGCCAATGGAACGGCGAGCCCTGGTGTCGTGCAATCAGTTCGGGCGAATGCTGCATTTCGGATTCTATTATAGAGAATCAACAATTTTAAATATTGAACGCCGAGAATTTCCATCCGCAGAGGGCTCATCGATCCAATCATTATCGGAGCGCGGGCAGCAAGTGCGATATTTTAAGTAAAATCCCGGGGATACAGCAGGTTTTATTTTCATCTGCAATACCACTTTTGAATGTGTAAATAATTCTTATCCGTGGGCTGCGATTGTACGATCGGCTCGTTCGATAAATCATCGGTAAAGATTAAAATATTTCATGATTTATCGACGCACGTGTATTGTCCCCCGCCTGGCAAAACGGTACAAATCATTTTTCATCAATTTTTCTTCGGTCCCTTCGAAATTACAGCAAACGTTTGAAGGTAATAACGATTAAACTTTAACGGTTGAACGGATATATATGTTTCTTTTTTTTTTTTTTATTCGACTACAGAATCTATCACTGCCAAGAGAGAAATCCTTTCGTTTCACTTTTATTTGTCAACTGTTCTACGTATTGTCGTAACGAATGTCGTCGCCTCCTTTTTCAACAGCTGATGCATATCGAAAACGAAACGTGGAGTAATAACCCCGGAGCTATAGTTGTTCGAGCTTTTAATCCGCGTGGCCGTGACCGCTAAATATTACGTTTGTAACGACGATACGAAGCTAATGACAATTTAACTCACTGCTATAAGATAATCTTGCTATTAAACATTGAATAATCTAGAGAGAAATTGTCTTATTGTTGACCATTTTTAATGAAAAAAACTCAGAAGTATCATGCGCGTATAGTGGGAGAGAAAGAAGGCAAGGAAAGTGTTTTTCTTTCCGGATAGAGTTAGTGTTGGAGATAAAGTCAGAGTGTTGCAGATAGTGTTGTCGCGTCACATGGGACGTGATTGTTCTTTCCTTACGTTAGGCCCTAACACCTCGGACCTATTTCTCCTCCTTGTTTGCTATGCTATCTTTGACGCGTTACTGTCCGAAACGAAATACGGGTAAACGAGTTGGCTGGTCGCGTTGGAACAAAGCGGGAGGGAAACGGAGTGGGTGGTAGGGCGAAAAATGTGAACACACGCGCGTCTCGGGGCCGTTTCCCCCCGGTGGCAGTTTTTATTTCGTCAATCCTGTGACAAACGAAAGAGCGTAGGTTAGGTATAGACGAGCCGGCATCGATAGCACTACCGGGCTCAACTGTAAATCGTCGTGATTTAGGGGATGAACGACATATTGGCCAATGCATAGCTCAAACTGCGCTATGGCCGATGGTATACTGCCAGCGCTGGTTTCTACGACAGCAGCAACGGCAACGCGATGCATGATGCATTGTCCCTAGACGAGTGTAGATAACGTCGGAATTGTCGTTGCTACGTTCATCCTCGGATTTTCTCGATATTCTCGAGGTGGTCCTTTGCTGATCATGTTCATTGCTGGCCACCATCTATCACGCAACCGCATCTAATCGCGAAGACGAATGCCGACAGTTTCATGGGCAAAAGTGCCCCGAAGAAGAAGGAAGGCAAGCACCAGATTCGATATCCAAGATATCGTCCGTTTCTTCGAACAAATTTTTTACCACATCTGTCGCGGACACGAAAGTCTCAAGAGCGTTGTCTACGAAATACGCTACTTATGATTTTCTACTTCACTTTGGAGTAAAGAGAGCAGTCGGTCAAACAGTTAACACGCGAATTGAATTGAATCGTTACTTCTGTCCCTTTAAATATTTATCAAATTTTCGCCACCTTGGTGGATGCAAATTAATTTCTTTCTTTTTCTAATAAGATTCTTGCTTCGTATTCTATCGGGAATTGTTTCTGATACTTTAAGCAGTTTAAGTGGATTACTTTCAGAACTTTATTTATCAGCAAGTGTAATAAATAAGGAAAATTCTGTATTAAAAGAGTAATTATGAGAAAACTGCGGTGTAATTGGTAGCCATAGTTATTATTACATTTATCACGTTTATTTTTTTATAACATAAACGTAAACATGAATATTTTTCATTTTTATGCAGTACTTTTATATGTTATTCTGATTGATATAAATATTCGTGGCAATGTTTATGCTAGGTTTTACAAAAGAAGTTTATTTAATAATGGACAATCACATGTTTCTCTCAAGTTTACAGACGCACTACGCACCTCACGCGCAATTCAAACATCCCGACGGGTGGCGAAACCCTATCAGAGGAACATCGATGTTAAAAATATTTCAAACTCATGCATAATTTTCGAAAATTAACTCTCCGGTAAATAGAGTATAGTCGTTTCGTTTAGATCGAATGGGATGTACCTATTCACAGGAAAGACGTAATTTCCTATGCAATTTCCTGTGAACAGTGCATACGACGTTAATCAGTGTTACATTACGCGAATGACTGATTTTTGTCCCTTTATTTTATTTACCGTTCTTCGATGCACTCACGAATTCTGATAAATATTCAACAGTTTAACGAACGAATTAATTAAACAGCTTTATAACTGTTATAAATTTTCAAAAAATGGAAAACACCATTCCTTTTCTATTTCGTCGACGACTAATGTGTCAGAACCGGGCACCGGAAATATTAAACAGAAGTACGAAAATTTGATGGATATATGGAAATCGAAAAGTAACCATGCGCGAGTTGTAAAATGTTTGTATGGAAATTTGACAACCATTTTTCTCCAAACTAATTTCCTCAAAACGGCACCCGAAAAAGCTTCGAAACTAACAAATCAATCTTTGTCAAATGAAAAACAGAGGTACCTTTATGGTCGAACCTACATCCAGCATGATATATACAATCACATTCTTTTTTTATTTAAAAAAAGAAATATCAATTCATCCGTCGAAATTTTTCGATTTTATTTCAAGTGCCATTACGTTGACATCCAATATTTCTACCTGTACTCGTACTAAATCTAATTCACCATTTATTTGTTTCAGATCGAATATAAACGTGTTTCTTCTTTTTATTCTGTTTCGTTGTAACCATTTAGTCGACGTATTCCTCGAAGAATTTAATATAAAAAATTATTACGAAGAATTGCGCTTTCTCCGAGCTTTGGGACCAGAAAAGCTCGCATCAAGCGACAGATGATTTAAGCGAATTCCAGTTAATCCAGTTACCGATCAAAATTGAATAATCGTTATTCGAGTACCGTTCGAACACTTCTTCTGTCGCCAATTTTTCATTATACCCGAGACTTCATAACAATAAGCCGCATATGTCAAATATTGATAGAGTTAGCAAACATCAGAGTGATTATCAATATTCGGTTTTCTCCTATTTAGCAGCGTTTGTATAGAATCAGTTTAATCGAATAGCTCTAAATGCATTTAAAGCTACGTTTGACTAATATCGGTTTCGAACTACATACGTATGTATAGTTTCAGCGTGCGATCTATACGCTTACAGCGCGAGTAATCTGCAAATTTCCATTACGAGTATTCGATTTTAGCTACAAATTTCCGCGATCCACGTAGCGCGTTGTCAGAAATAACCGATCGCCAATTTAATTAGACACGTATAATTGAAAAGGCGGAAAACAACGAATAGAAAGTACTAATTATTCGATCGCTTTATTTCAGCTGGTTACGGCGCCGCGTGTTCGTTCGCTACAATTCTCGTTTCTTGCTTCCTCTCCCTTACGCTTTGCGAATCGATTCCGAAACGCTAACAATTCAACGTGTCGACCGCTCAAACGTCACGTCTTCGTTCGATTTTAAGCAACACATTGTCGTATTATAGCAAGATCACTATAAATCACAATGCTCCTTCGAACAATGCAGCCACTCGATCAATCAACGATACGATTTGCGTAGGCGACGACATTTGTTCCTCTGCAACGGTGCATTCATACGTGGAAGCGATTTAATTAAGTAGTCCAGTAATGTCACACGTTAGTTAATGCCTGGTTCGAACTCCGTTGCAGTCAATGTACACCACGTATGTACAATACAATCGGATACAAATTGTCACTGATACTACTAAATTTCGTTTGCACATTTCCTGAAACCCATCATCTATCACTGACAATTCCTTCGCCGTTACTGCTGCTG
The DNA here is from genome assembly GCF_001263275.1 of Habropoda laboriosa. Taxonomy (NCBI): domain Eukaryota; kingdom Metazoa; phylum Arthropoda; class Insecta; order Hymenoptera; family Apidae; genus Habropoda; species Habropoda laboriosa. The sequence continues at coordinate 1,991,031 of NW_017100150.1, read as the reverse complement.
CTTGAAATTTTCATCCCCCTAATCGCTCAATCGAGCAATGGAATTTCTTTGGAAATCAAGCAGTTAATAGTAGCAAAGATGAAACGTAGAAAAATGTTTGTACAGTGTTTGGCTAGATGGAAACATTCGACAACAATTTAGCATTTGAATTTTTAATTTTTGGGAAAAATTTCAATCATATTTTCCTCTGGACCAAACTTTTAGGGATATCAACTGACAAACTCATCGAAACGAAAAAGAACACCGGCCTCCGATCAATTCTAATCGTTTTGGTTCTTCCAGTGTGGCTTTAACACGTTCAGGACAGCAGCAAAATTCACTAAACGCATCTCTAATGGCCGGATAATTCGATTTTACCAGTGTTTAGTATCATTAACCCTCGGACAATGGATGGCGGATGCCGGGTCAAATATGACCCAGTGCTAAAATCTTTTTCGTACGCAAGCGAACCAAATTTTTTTCATTTTATTAAGCATTATGTATTAAAAAAAAAAAACAATATGCTGATTCGGTGATTCCCCTTGAATGACCCGTCTATTCAATCCTTTTGTCATCCGGAATAACCCATCTGTGTGTCACATCAGCAAATAAGAGCAATTCTTCACGATCCACCGTGGATCGCACCGTTCTGAACGCGTTAACACGTTGACTGCCACGTCAGATTTACATATTTTGCTCAGGGGCCACAAGAAAATTTCCAGTACTCACAGTATCATATTGTGCTTATTATTATTATCATTTCTTTTTTCATTCAAAATAATTCGAAATTTTCAGTTAATAATATTCACTTTATCTTAATTATGCTAAACATTCGAGGCCCTCCGGTCACCGATGACCACTTTGGCCCCATCCAAGAAACAATCTCCAATCACAGGTGACCAACGTGTTAGGCAATCCGAAAAAAATCGCTAACACTCACCGATGCTCGGCGAGCATCCGAATCGTGCCTCGATCCCGAATCAGCTTAATTAAATGGTCTGTACGGGCCGGCGGTGCGTCTGAAGTGCGCGTGCGTAAGGATCTGCACACCTATGCGAGCACTGTATACACATCTATCGTGTATCCATCAACCTGCATGGTGGCGCAATGCTAAATTGATGCTGTTTGCCGTCGCTCTAAGCCTCAATCTGCCCGGTTGTACAAGGCCGATCCTAACATGCGCGTGCTAAGCTCGCCGCATTATGGATACGTTCCATCCATCGACATAGCTGGTTGCGAGAGCAGCCGGTAAAGCGTAGGTTGCCGCGAGGGACCGGAACTCTGCTAACTGGGGACAGGATGAGTAAGGCAGCATTGAAGTAGCGGGGTACAACGGTATCGCCGACGAGTGACAAGCCCGATAGAATGGGCAGCCGCTCTACGGGCGAAACTTTCCGGGGAACGTGATTAACCGTGGTACATATTTACGTCGGGATATAATAGAGAAACTTGAACTGAACCAGGGCCGCTGGTTTCACCTGCCGCGATTACGCCCCCGCGAAGATATCTCGATGACAAGATATTAATTTCGAGACGTTCCTCCCGTCAAATATACGTCAGACCCGGCTTTAACGTTCTTTACTTTTATTGCAACCGTGAGATACGTGTTTTCTGTCGCCCCGGCGGTTTAAACGCTGGAATCTCTTTCGCGAGATGAACGTGGATTCTTCGCCGGCTGCGAGTCGAGCCGGAGGAATTGATCAACGGAATTGCCCGGGTATTGTACCAAAGTTTCATTTAAATATGAGAACTTGTCTATCTCTCGTGTTTTTGCGTGCCTCGGTGATGAGAGTTTATTGGATGCACAGTGTAGAAAGTTTGAAAAAGATTATTTATGGGGTTGCTTTAAGTTGTCTGAAAAGTTGTTGCAGCTGTAGTTAAGTTACAAACTTCGCGATTGGTTTGTTATATTAAATATTTCAGATATGATGTCTAGTGTTTCGATGCTTCAACATTGTATTATCGATGGAAACTTCACCGTATCTAAAATAATATTAAAATTTGTAAAAAATATGAAAGAAACAAAGCTAAATGTTTTTGAGCTAAAAATGACGAACAAGTGTTCGCAGCGGTTTGATTTCACGCGTCGAATTTCTAGTTCGAACCGGCGAAAGGATCGAAGTTTTGATATATCCTCGAAAAGTCTAATCCCCGTTGAAAGGCTGTACTATCCGTCCAAGAGATAACATTCTTCTCGAAGTTGTAACCGGAACACTTTTTTAACCGATTAAACGTGGATCCTTATTTATCATTGGAACGATTCCTGGCTACGCTCCAAGAAGCTATCCCGGCCTAATAAGTTAACAACGTCAACACGCATATATGTGTAAAGTATTAACTTTAGCTTGATCCATTACTCCGGCGAAATCTCGTCGATTACATAGCAAATGTTTGCGAGTGGCCGAACCGATGTCGAGTATCGACCACTGCGTGACCACCCTTGGGTCGAGTTTAAACGATGGTAGGCGGAAAGCTGTCAGTTCGAGGAGTTCGGGGGAAGTGATAGAGGAGACAGGAAGGGGAAATGCTCTTTTTATGATGATCGAAAAGAGAATCACGATTACAGAGTTCAGCGAGTGTCATGTAGCAGACTGCCTTTTACGTCATAAACACTATCCCATAATATGAATATCATTAGGCAGAAACTAGGTCCATCGATATATAGAACTGATCGGGTTTGTTGATTTGCGAGCGTATCTTGAACGCTGACTGAATCCTCCCTTTTTTCGTAGCTTCTTACAGGTAACCTATTTTCTATTGTAACTTAAAGAATTCTTCATTTCGAAATTATCCGAAACTCAATTATTTTTAAATTTTAATTTTAGAGTTCTAAAAATTATTTCCTGTTATAACTTAGGGAATTCCTGGCACTATGATTATTAAATTCTGTTATTTTCAAACCTAACTTTCGGAGTTTATTTTTAAATCTTATTTTTGGAGTTTGTTTCCTAGAAATTTTGCAAATTTCTGAAGGGAACTCACGTTAGATGAAATACCAGGAATGATTATTGCAAACGCATGCGCTCGATATAGAACATTCCAGTAAAGCCATTTGATATTCTCAGTTTTTTTATTTTAATTGTGTAAATTCAGCAGTGTTTTGATATAAAACAAAAATTTCACCTTATCCACTTTGCATTTCATTTGAAATTGCATTGTTTGAATTACCTTTTGCAATTTCACACCTTAAACATTACACCTTCTTCTTAATAATAACGAATCTACGTAAATTTTTAAAAACGTCAAACTGACAGAGCACGTATATTTTCTACACAATCAACCTTATTTTATCACCTCGAACAATTTATTTCGGAAACAAACTATTTCGCAAAAAAACTTTGGCAATAGAAATGATTATTTATCCAATACCCTGTTTGCATAAATTCCAAACGAGATTAATAGAAACTTAACGAAGGAGGAGCGGCAAAACGCGTTGCGCCTTCTGGCTTAACACGGATTTTACTACTTAAAGCAATCACCTGCACACACATACATACACACATACACCCAGTTACTACCTTCACCAGTGCCTGTTTTAGTATCTCCACGAAGCGGCGCGGTTCCACCCCCTGTACATACTGAAAAGCGGAGAGCATTAACGTTGTCGTATCCCGAAGATTAGTTGCCTAGATCCGACGCGGATGGAAGGTCCTTATTTGATAAACGGTTTTCGAAAGAAGCACAGCGAACGGTCCAGCGAATGTAGCTGAGAATAGAAGGGAGAAAAATAGAGAGAGAGAAAGACAAATAGGTGGGAAGAGATGGAAGAGAGGCTGTATCGAAAGCAACACACAGAGCAACGAGAGGAAGAAAAGTGAGAACGGTGACCGACCAGCTCCGAAGGGATACAAATTCATGTCGATGCAGCACAAAGTGGCGTCCACCACTTCTCAACCTATTCATCCCCCCACCCAAACACCCAACTATACCACCCAACGCCCACCTCACACCGTTTTTCCGTCTACCTCTTCGACACTCGTCCAGGCGTTCCTATCGATCTATGGCGGTCTAAAAACTCCTGGAAACCACCGACGACAGCTTTTGCTGGCGTCGCTTAGCAGGACGTTGCGCGGATACATCAACATCTCTCTACCGAGTATTGGAAAGAGAGCCTTTTTGCGCATGGACGTTGTCGGGGGAGGGTGGGTTTGGCTTAAACAGCAGCGGCGCGGTGCAAATAGAACGGAAGGAAAATGAGACAGAAATTGCCTTTAAGTACGTCGAAGCGGATACATACGTACACGCCGGAGAGGGGACATTGTATTCGAATCCTCGCGAATCGATTCCTTACGACGAGGAATTTTGTAATACTGTCGGTGGTAGAGGGGGAAGAAAAATTTTTCAACGGATAGTTAGAAGAAAATGTTGTCCTCGTGTTTCGGAGGAGAGGAGATAGAAAGGAGTACGTAGAGCGAAATTGCAGGGGGAGGTTTAAAATGTTAGGTTGGTGCATATAAAATATGGTTTCGCTGAAGTTTGAAATTAGTCGATACCGTATGTTAGAAATATGAACTTTCTTTCGCCACGGAGGTTCTGGGGTAAGTGCTGTTTCTTACAGTCCTTTTACCAGAAGGCACCTTCGCCTTCTCTACTTTGTCGCTAGAGACTGTAGCAACATTGTTCCCATTTTTGAAGCAACGCAACTTTGAAGGATCTGCAATGAAAAATAATACGTTGGCGACGTGTACGTTAAATTTTCTTTAATTTTCATTTGTTGCAAACTGCTCTAAACTAAACTACTGAATGTTAATAAAGGTTTTTAAAAAATTGTCAGAAAATTTGGCGAGATAAGTTTAAACGTGGGAGAAAGGTCGTAGAGGATGTCGAAAATACACATTTAAAATTTGAAGAAGGTTGTGCAAGTATTAGGAGAGTTGAATATTGATTTATAAAGTTTTCAAACTTACGATTTTTCAGTGAAAAATAAGCCAGGAGAGGTAGCCCGGAAAGTGCCATCGAAAATGATGTTTTAAGAAAGACTATTGAAAGTAATCCATGACAAACAGTGGAGGAGAGTATTTCAAGTGAAACTAGGCCATTTCACCACTATTTGTCACTTGGCCTAAATACGAAAAGTAAAGAAACTGAACAAATGGATTCCGCATGACTTAAGTGATATGCAGAAGCTTAGACGAATGAAAATAGCCACTGCGTTGCTTCAAAGAAATAAACAGAATTCATTTTCCGACGTATCCTCGTATATGATAAATGGGTTTTATAGGACAATCGGAAACTAACACTTGCGGTAGAAATATATTATTAGGAAACGGACAGAAAGCAGAAATTCACGTGTTCAAGTTGATCGTGCAAAAACTTTTGCCGACATTCTCTCGATTTTGCATTTACCAAATATCATTTTCTCAAGCAGGGAAATTATTTTTCAATTATATCAATAATTGATAATTTTTCAATTTTTGAACGGACAAATTATTTACAAATATAGATATCGTAGAGAACGAATTTGAAGAAGTGTTAAATTTTGGAACTCAAGATTTCTATAAGTAACGGAATATGAAGTGAATTGCTTTTCGAGAAAAATGCGTAGAATCGCGTGAAAATTATTTTCATCAAATATAAATATGACGTCTTGAAGAAACTGTTATATGTGCATTTAAATTTTTATTTGTAAGAGACGAAACTTCATATTTAACGTTTAAAATTGAAGAAAATCTTGGATGTAAATAATTTGTCACACAAGTATTCATCTAAAGACAAGATATTATTATTTAGTTTTGCTGTGGTACACGTACATACCTATATACGTATGTTAATACGACGAGATTAAGCATATAATACCCTCTACGTTATCTTCCACGCTGCGTCGTTTCTAAATTTCCAACGTCAAGTTTCGAGATGACCAAAAACCAATTTGAAGTTTCCTAATTACGACATTTACGACACTTCCCAGAAAGAAAATTTTACCACGTGCTCGCGTGATTAAACGTCCATTACGTTGATGGCCTGATTTCAGCGATAAGGACACTCCGAGTCTATGTGTAGAAATATCCAGTTAAAAACATTAGTTTACCTTGTAAAATGTTTCTGTAAATATTGTCAGTATCGTTTAAGCAAGTCGTAATTTCATTTCACAAACGCTGAGAAATATGTGATCAATAAGAGGAAAGTGGCTCAAAGTATATTTCAATTGTTCCTAAAATAGACAGAAATCTGTGTTAAACATATGTGTATAAATAATATCAACATTGTAAAATACGCCGATTTAAACGTTTAACGTTAAACGATTTCTAAAACGTTGAATGTTTAACGTTAAATGTCTCTGGAGCGAAATTATGTCACTGGTGGATTTCGTGATCAGATCCTAACTGAATATTTCATTTAAATCCGAATACTGTAAACCATTCGCGTTACAGAGGAAATTGGTCCGCTAAATGTGTCGCTGAAGATCTGCCCTTTATTGCGCAAACGTAATTTAAAAAAATACTCCGTGACATCGGTTAACACGTTACACAAACTGTACACACACACATGTGCGGTGTACTAACATTTCACATTATTGGCAAAAGGAAAACTGAATAATTTCCACGGGACACGGTAAAAGTATTCAAAACCGCCAGTTGCAACTTTCCTTTCATTTCAATTGAAAATTTGAGTGGCGATTTTATAAATCCCCCGTGGAGAACTTTGAAAAAGGTTGGAACGCGTAATTTAAAATTTCTGTTACCAGCATTCAGTTTAATAACTGTGCACGCAATTAATTAGATTTTATACTTATCGGTGGAAATTTTGTGAAAATTCTCTTTTTTACTGCGTGAAACGTGATGTTTTCTTAAATAACACCATTACTACGCAAGCTATATCTAGTTATATTTATTATACATTTCTTGCACTCAGAATTTAATCGGTTTTCTCTTTTTGTGTAGACCAACCGTGTTGAACGTATTTTCCAATATAGTACATTTACACATTCGACGAGTGATAGAAGCGACGATACAGATTGTATCAACCACCTGGAAATAACGTTACATTCACGGACGACGAATTTATGATTTAATCTTGAAAAATAGAGGAACGTGTTCCTGTGGAAGAAAGTAAGATAGACCTTAACAATGAAAGAATTCCTATGGAGAATGGTAAAAAACATGTAACAGGAAAAATTTAGGGTAAATGGTACCAAAAATGGTAACAACTCAAGCAAGCACAACTTCACGATGCAAGAAGCTTTTCTCAAGAATGCCAAAACATTTCCTGCCTCGAAAAAAAATAGTTTTTACAGAACCAAGAATAGCACGCTATTTGACCAAATTTTCTCTAATTTCCTCTTGATACAAAAATATTTTCATGGGGTGCCTAACGCTTCTCGTCAAAACTGTATGTACAATTATTGCTACGGTCGCTAATGGCCGGTAAGTCGATGCAACATTAAATAAACAAACAAACGAAAGAAAAGACACTCTCGTGTGACAAATTGAATTCACCGAAAGAACGAAGTTGTCTTCGTTATCGCCGATTTATTTCGCCGGCGCGGCAGTCGTAAAGGCGAGGATAGCAGGAGATAGAGGGAAGAGAGACGAGAACCGGGGAAAGAGGAAGAAACGAGGAGTTGTATGAAAAATTGATTGTCAATTGGTGATTGACGGAAGAGGCTTGAGTACCGTCGAATTGTGTGACGTCCACAAAAGGTAGGAAAGTCGAGAAGAAGCAGTCGTAGACGGGGAAAAAGATTCGATGGAAGTGGTTTAAGGGCGGTGGGAGTGGCGTTCTAGGAAGGACAGACGAACCACGGCCAAGAGTGCACATTCAGCAGCTTTGCTCGATCGCCTTCGGAATATAAATTTGCAACATTATCGTCTCGGAGCGAGAGCGCTATCCCCGTCGGCGTGAGTTCTCTGACACGCGTCGCGTATCCGAAACCGACTCCAGCCACTTCGGCCACACCGAATGGATTTAGAATTTCCCCACTTCTCCCGCATTCACCGCGAATCCCTATAACTCGATTACCAATTTATTCATCGCGATGGAAAATCACTGCCGCTTTATTCGCCGAGCCGAAGAACGAACATGTTTCCAGTATTTCAAAGTTGACGGTCTCTTTCACACGGCTACCGCAGCTACTTCAGATCCTAAGCCACTGAATTTCACGGCTTTTCGAGAAACATCTCTACGTATATACCTGATTGTTTCTCGATACCGCTGGTGCCTGTGAAACTGGACATTTTTGCGAATAAAAAATGTGGTAATAATAAAAGTAGTATCTTCCTTTTTTGGTAGAATTCTTTTTAAACAAACCGAAGGGTAAATTTTTCAACGTCCAAATGGAAATATGAATGTTTAAACGAGCGGACGAATCAATGGACAAAAACTGTCGCGATAAATTGTTTACAGTGAAAATGTAGCTTCGTGCAGTTTTAACGACACGCTTTCAAGTGCAACAACCCCGGGGCAAAAAATAAATTGTCATCGCTGTTCTTTCGATACTCATACGTGGTACCGCGTAATTCTTTCGGGCGATAACAGGCGGGACGGAAAGAGGAGTTCTCGCGCGAGACTCGGACACTTTTCTCCCACCCCGACCCACCCCGATAACTGAAACGATCAGAAAAGTTTGCGTAACGGCGGGAACCTCGTTGGATTACCGATAACAGCATGGATGAAATTGAGCACAACGAGGGAGCGTGGGTATTCGGAAGATGGGTAACGCTGTCATGTCGAGGCAGCGGAACAAGACTGATTGCTTGCATTGATCAACGTTGGGTACCAAACGTAGGGTTTGTCAAACTCCCTTACCTTAGACCCCCTTACGACGTCACCCAGACCACCTACGCTCCTGCTACACTCACACTTCCTGCGCCGTGCGCTCTTAAGCCGCTCTCACTTAGCAATCCACCGTGGAAACACGCGATGCCTGCCAGAATACTGATCCGGAAACCACAATTAACTAATGGACGACCGTCCCAGGAACTTATGCGAATGCTAGTTTCCGCATCTAGACATCCCCGCAACTTCCTGAATTGAATCGTATCTTATAAACATCCTTGGTGCGCTTGACTCTAAGTTGTCATGATCTACCAAAGAACTTTTAGCTCCTGTGTCGTCGAACTTGCGCCTTGGTTATCTATGGCGCATGGTACGTTGCGTTGCGGTAGAACCGCGACTTCGCATCCATCCCCTTCGGATGGATCACCGTGCGGATTTCGCGGCTGATTAAAAAGTTTCCAACCTTTCTTCGTCGCTCCGTGAAATCGTTCGGCCAATGTTGAAAGAAAAGAAAGATCGTGAAATTGTGGATGATCGATGAGATAGAAATGTGAAATTCAGGGAGTAGAGTGTTTAATTGAGCGATCAAAATATTTTTGACAGATCTTGATAATTCCTCTGGGTGATCGTATTTCACTTATGATACATACGTGACCATTTTAATTTATGAACGATGCCTCCGGAGCGACTCAGGTGAACTGTTTATAACCCTGTTAATATCTCCTATGGCCAGACTGGTCATTGCTCCTAGAAAGCATGATCCAACAGTCAACGGTAGAAAGAGCTATAAATTTTGCTAAATTTGTGCGCAGCGTGTGAAAAGATAACATTTATAAATGAATGCTCGCTCGATTTATTGATTTTAGTTAATCTTGCCACGAATTGCGTGATTTTTCTTCGTTATAGATTTTATAGTTTTCACGTTGCATAAATCATTGGTGAGGTTGTTCATAGCGGTGATTGAACGTTCGAATAAATATCGCGATAAATAGAACGAGGTTTTTTCTTAGAACAGTTTTAATCACTTTTCACTCTAATTTGATAATCCTAATAAGGTAACATAGTACTTATAATTTTCCAAAATTTCTAAAGTAAAGAAATAATACTAATATCTTAACATATTAGGTGTCTTTAATTCTCAAAAATTTCAAAAATAAAAAATATCTTAAGGTACTACTTTCAATTCTATATTAATCAAGCACTTCATATTACCATTTACCTTCGACATTCCAAATTCCCAATCGCTGCCATCCTCGTCCCGCGTTCGATTAAAAAGGGTTACCGAATTTGACAAAACGCTTTAACATTACCTCTTAAAAGGTCGTTGAAACCAGAAAAGAAGATCTAGCAATCCCATTTAGCAGATTGAAGGGTATAATTATCGCGGTTCGCAACGAGAAAACGATCGTCCTCTTCGTCGCAGATAGAGAGCGTGGGATTTTTGAACGATACCTACCGCGGCGGTATTCTCGCTTCTTGCCGCTAAAGTGGGTAGGAGCGTGGGAATACGGACATGAGGGGTGAGACAGAAGTTGAGAGAAAAAGAAAAACGCTGATGAGTGATTCATAATAGGAAGAATAATGAAAAGTAGGTTGGACGCTGAACGACGACGGTGAGAAGAGCGCAGGGGTGTCGACGACTCGTTTATTAGTAGAGCACGCTCTCTCCCTCCCTTTACTTTGCCACTGGCATGGCTGGTGGGTCCATGGCCCAACAGAGTTGTAATTAATTACCAAAGTAATTATCCGATGATTTAAGAACCCAACCCAGCAGAGCTAGCTCGCCGAAACTGAAACGAATTACTATTACCCATATCCGAAAACTAACCACCGGCGGCAGTAAGGCGCGAGCTAGAAGGAACAAGGAAAGGGCTGCTGATGGAACACACTAAGGGGGGAAAACTTTTGGCCCCATTCGGGTAAACCACTCAAGTTTGGCAATCAAGCAGTACCGCACTATACGATGCTTTTATTGTTGCGTTACTTCCAACACATCGATCGTTTCCTTCGATCGACTTTCGATATCGTTTGCTTTCAAACGGTCCCGAAGTTCGTTTAAACGTCCGTTCAAAGTAAATACATTGTAATGTGTAATATTTCTCCTTTCTCGTCATTATCTGTTCGATTCGGAAGTAAAAATGTTGCACATTTTAACAGGAATATGTATATGGAGGAATGTATAACAGTCATGATAAATGCTTGAAAGCTGTAGCGTGAAGAAATATCGATTGGATTATTTTGAAAATATTCTACATTTATCAATTTGGTTTATTTTTTAATTTTAAAAGCGTAAGTATGTTATACACGTTGGAAGTACGCGCAGATATACGTGAAAACATATTAATAAAACATACTTTCGGTCGAGCTAAAAGCGTTCAAATTAAGCTTAATTCAGATGAAATTTTGTTACGGTACTAAGTGGTGTCCAAATTTTACTCTGAATGAGTTTTTAAAATTGTACGAAAATATGTTTGTTTTGGTTTTAAATACGAACTACGTTAATATACATTTGCGATGTTGTAATAAAATTTCATGTAAATTATGTTCGATATATTCCACTGATATTCTTCAACAAAACTATTCTTTGCAAATTCTTTTGTTCATCCAGTCGGCTTTATTATCGAACGAAATGCAAATTATTTTCTTAAATTCAGAGTGTCCAAGCTGCATACTGAATAAACAGGTTTAGCTAGAACATGTCCTAGTGATTTCAAAGGGGCTTGTTAGTTCCTAGAATTTCAAAATGTATAAAGTCAAAGTAGGTCGTCACGTATTATTAAATATGTAAAGTTAGGGAAAAGAAAGGCAGAATTAATTAACGAAGGACAGAATAATATTCATTATGAGAAGATAAGATAATTCATTATTCCCTTTGTAGTTACTGTTTAAATATTATAGTAATATCACCAAACGGAACGGTACGATAACATTTGCATTTAATCTTTAGTCCTCAATCAAGGCGAAAATCAAAATAAAAAACGGAGAAATTTCTAATCGATACATTTCACACGTTAAAAATTTAATTACCACCGTTCGTCGATAAATTACCACTTTGTCACACTAACGAAATTAGATTTTGACACAAACGAATTTCAGAGTCACAAGCACAACGATATAAATTTGTGTACTTCTCTCGATTCTAAGTTCACATTCTCCAAACTCCGGTACGAGGAAACATGTACCACATGTTTACATCACTATTATATTCTCTTGTTAACAGGACCGCCATTGAATACCTCTCCTGCCGCACTCGTGTTTCACTGATACGCACTATTATGAAGTTCATCATTGAGCTTGTACAGTACTCAAACTACATCCGCATCAAATATCGATGCTTCATTTCTACCGCCACCTGTAGTTTTCCGAATCGTTTAGAACAGCGATGACGAACCTTTTGAGCTCGGCGTGTCAAAATTCGGAAAAAACATAGCTTAACTCGTTGACTGTTTTTGGGCGAAGACCGTCCGTAAACGATGCGTGTCACCCAAAATGTCTTGGCGTGTCACAGGTTCGCCATCACTGGTTTAGAACAATGTCACACTCGTACACCTTTCCTAATTATTCTCGTTAGGCTAATTCTCATCGCTCCTTCCATCCAGATATTTACCTCCGGTTCAACCGTAACAACAGTCCGCATTTGTGGAGTCCATTTAAGACCACGAGAGCTTGAAATATTAATACACATATGGATACTGTAACAGCGAGAGGTTTCACTTAACAGGCGAATCTTACAATTATTGCAGTTAATATGCAGAGTATTTTTGTGTGTATCTGTCACAGGATTATTCTAACGCTGAAATAATCTTGTAAATTAGAATATATTTGAATTGAAGCAGAGGGGACGAAAGTGTTTCAATCGAGCAATTTGAAGGTGGTTCAGACATTATCGATTTGTCACAGATAAAGGGACGGCGAAATTCACACCCGAGTCTCGAGAAATACTTCCCACTAATTATTCGATAATTAAGAGGTGTTGAAAATTTACCTTAGTGAACAGATTGAAAAGCTGCGATTTTTTTAATTCGCGTCGTGAAACTTCGGCTGCTTCGTCTTTATTCATTGTTAGCGTAGGGACAGTTGTTTATTTCATTATACTTTCAAAATTCTTTATTTTCGAATTAAACGTATTTGTTGGTGTATTTATTAAGTGTAATGTTGCACGAGAGATGCGCTTCACCAAAACCTATAAATACTGGAAGATTAATGTTTTCGAACTCGAATAAACAGTAAACCGTGTGAAATTAATTATCTTCTTGTGCAAACTGCATTTCGAAACCCATTTACAGTGCATTCTTTAAAAACAACGAAACAGATTCGATGTGTCATTTAATATAGAAATAAATGAAAATTTCTTAGGTCTCGTGTTCTGTCATTTTTCAATTAAAAATAACTCTCTAAGTCAGCAAGTCACAATTTTCTTCATCCAAACATAATTAAATTACAAAGCAAATAATTAGAAAATATAAATTCGAAAAAGATTCGTTCACTCGAAGCGAGCCACCTTTCATCGCGACGAGTATTCTTCAAAACGCAAGTGTATCGGTGGAACGGAGGTAGGCGAGAACGCGTTCGAAATCTATCACAACATTTAATTTCCGCGTGAACGCTTAAACGAGCGTAACGAAGGAAACGCTATTTCCGGGGCGTCGCTTTTCGAAAGGTGTTTGCATGCTTGCCGAATAAACCCGGGGAATTTCATTTCGGGGAAAGTTTCGAATCCTTTCCATTTGCAACGCGGGATTCCCCAACCTGCACGGTTCTCCCCTGTTAATGAGTGAAACGAAGATCTCACCGTTTTCTGACGGTGTTCGAGGTCATTAACAGCAAGGACGGCCCGGAATCATAGAAGCTTATGCCGTTTTCAATTAATCGCGAGCACTACCATCCAAGTCTAACCTCGTTCCTACTACACCTGCCAGCCTAACCTACGAGGGTTTCCGTTAAACTGTACAACGTTGGAAGTTTCCACAGTCCGGCCTGATGTGGACGGTAACTAGCGAAAGTGCGAGAATAAGGGGAGACCAGAATGCTTACCGCGAGAGTAGCGATAAAGGAGGAACAGGGTTGCGGTAGGATGCAGTAGTAAACTCTCCCCGGTGAGCGAAATTTAAAGTAAATAATGCAAGTTTAAACGTTTACGCCATTGATTCTGTCAGTGTGCATAACCTATCTCGTTCGCCTCTCGTAACTCGTTGGAGAGAGAGTATTTACCTCCAAGTGGCTGAGCGCTTTCATATCGGCCCACCGCCGGTGTACAGAGCAATTAAAAGATCCGATCCGTGCAGCTTTTAGCACGCCTTCTTTCGACCTCACCTACCTAACGGCTTAAAAGAATTTATATTTCTGACCCGCGGATTAAATTCCCAGGGACGAATGTGCTCTTCCGCGTAGTGAAAGATTAACGTAGTCAATGTTCCCGGACCTTTCATCCTATAAACTCGTTCGGTTTGTCAATGATATAGCTTCGGTGCGATTCGAAACTAACGGCGGGATTAACTGTGTCTGCTTATTTCCCTTTGCCCTGGGTTCGTTGCCATTTAGTCTGCTTTGGTGAAGGAATTTGGTAGAATAAGTAGAGTGTCAGTTTTTTTTTTTCTAAATGCTTTCATGTTCTGAAAAGAAGTTTTTCCTTTATTTCCAAATTGTCGCAAATATCATATTTGAAACGATAGGTAGTATAAAGTTTGATATATTACAGTATATCTTTCTGTTACTCTTATGCTATAATTGTTATTTAAGTTGAAATTCGCAATGCTTGCGAATCTGGTCACAGCTCAAGACCCGGAAACCTCAACGATAACAATTGCGTAAACGAAAGCTTAAGGAGAAGCTTATCTCCACCGACCAAGAAATGCACAATTACATCCCCCGCACTTAACCCAAGCAAACACAGAGGAGCAGCACGAAACAGATACAACGATCCGTCAAACTTCGTCGGCGGATCTAGACCAAGGCCATCGTTGAACACGGAACATCGGAAGATTCGCAGAACTTTCGAACCGTCCACGCAAAAAATATAGATCTAAATCGGCACTACCTGTACAGCCACGAGACAGCAGGTAGATACACACAAGAAAAGAAAAGAATTCCCTCCGAATTGAAGCGGCATTGTTAATTAATTTGCGAACGGGTGCATCGATTCAACCGGCGCGAAAAGGGGATGCAAAAAGAACCTATAAACATTTCAAACGATTCGTATTCCTTTTCCTTGCAGCCTCCTGCTCTAAAAGCACGCACAAGTGTGCTCAATCTGGCACGATGCACTGTTGCAAAGCGTGCATTCGTGGAAAAAAATGAACGGCGGCGCAAAGGAACGAATGGAAAGGAGGGCACACTGTGGGTGGTGGTAGGTGGGGTTCGCGGTAACGTACCGTAGGAGGGAGGAGGAGAGCACGGGTGAGAGAGAGTAGGGTAACGAGCGGAGTTCGAGGTAGACGGAAGCCTCGTTGGTATAAGGTTGGGGAGTTTGATAACGCAAAGGGGATTGCGCACGTGGGCAGCAGAAAAAGAGGGGTGGAACTGTGGTCGGGTGCAGTCTTGTATATAAAACATTCAAAAGGCTGTTTTTATTTCGGTGCGATTCAATGCATTCTATAGCGAAGACTTGCCTGCCTGGTTGCCCGGATGCCTGGCTCTGCCCTCCTACCCTTCTTTTCCTACCTGCTACCATTGCGTTAACCCTCCTTTCCCTTCTTTTGCTACAGTGGTTGCTGCGCATCCCCTGCCTTTCACCCTTCTGCCAGTCAAGCCTGCTTCCTGTCTGCATTTCAAATTGATGGATTTACCGAGGAGAGACGAAGAGAGAGAAAGAGGGAGCTGGACAAAAAAGACAAAAGATTGGAAGGAGAGAAGAAGCGCAGGAGGCAGGCAAAGCGGTTCCGTATACGACCGTTAGCCTACGTGTAGCTCCATTTAAACGGTTTTGTACATTTTCCAAGCTTGTGCAAGGTACCAGCGCGCGTACCAGCTACGCGATGAACGAACATTTGACACAGTACCGCGCTTTCGAATCGGCGCTTCGCGACCTAGAATTCCTGTGGCCCGGCTGAACCTAGCCCGGGGGTTATGTGGATGTCCGTTTTCGAGATGTCCTGATAAATATATGTAAATGTGCGTACACGGGATACGGCCGAGGAAAATCGTCGAGTGATATAAACCGACGGGGGAGATGTTTGAAATTCATTTTCTGTCAGAGGAGTTGGCAACGTATTACCACGAATTTCATGTTTCATCCCATTTTGTTAATTCCGCCCCTATCTGTTAGCTCTCGGCGGAGAGAGACCCCGCGCGCGACTCGACCGGCCAGAAATTTTCAAAGCGTGGCGTCGTTTAAAAAAATATTCAAATCGACGAATGAAACAACGTTTCACTCGGTAAATTAAAAACGCGACATTTGTAACTTCCCTGTGCAGGTACGAGCACTTCAAAATTTATTCGTACTTGTTTTTTCGGGGGGAATCTGTTTCGCCTGTGGCTTTGTAAGCAGATACTCGCGGTATCGCGAAAAGTAACATCAGAATTATGGAAATTGTCGTTGTCGATCGGTCAAATTATGAAACGAGAGTAATTGCCTAATGCGAAATCGCGTGGCGAATTTTTGAAAGGAAGGAAGAAAAGATGAACGAACGAATCAAGGTAGAGAAAAATACACGAGTGAGGAGAACAAGGGTAAGAAAAGCAGTGTGCGTGCGCGAAGGAAGCAGTACAGAAAACAGATGCACTACTAAGGCGATTTTCAAGCAAATTTTCTTTCCCCTACAGAAATGCAATTGGTGGAAGCACGTTTGAGTTACGAAAAATAATGTAAAAGAGTATTGCGAATTTTGCATGCAGACGAATTATTTCTCGTGCAAAGGTATACGGAAAGAAATAAAAAATGTAGACGAAATTAAGAAATAAGTGTACTAATTAATTCAAATAAATCTGTATGCAAATAAAAATAAATACCATCAATTTTCTTTTATAAAATTGACTTTTGGATCAACAGTAACTGAGAACTTTAATTGTAAAAATTTATATTCGTTGAAATTCACTTTATCCAACGAAATTTACAGTGAGGAACAAAACACGACGGTGAAACAATATCAGAAACATCAATATGCAGAAAAATTATAAGCTCGAAGGTATCATTTCGTTTGAATATTTTACCTCTGGCTCTAAAAGGCACGTTTTAGAGGTAACGGGGTCACCCAGCAGCCGACATTGCGAATCTAGGCTTAACGATAAAAAGAAAGGTTTGTCTCTTCCATCGATTTTCCACTTTGTATCCTTGTTGGTCTCCGCATTCCCTACGCCGCCGATTTAACGTCGATGCTTCATCACGGTAATTCAATAACCATAAAATCATTCGTATCAAGGTGAAATTATAATTTACCGGGACCGAGTTAAACCGTTTAACGGTGAACGAAGGAGATACAGAAGTTAACACGGATTTTTCTGATCTGTTGGCTATTAAGCGGCATCGCCAATCTCCACATTTTTTTCCCCTCTTTTCTTTTTCCTTTTTCACGTCTGGGATTAGGTTCGAACTTAGGAAGCTGTCGGATATAATGTAAAACCGTTCGTTCAAAGGCGAACAAAGCGACCCACCACCGGCCCGCTTTCGCGAGGGTTAATAATGGAATTATGAATCGCGTCGCGGCTAAACTTAATGCGATTTCCCTGTAAACCCCGCCGTAAGCTGCGTGGCCCGATCAATGCAAGCGTTATAAGACTCTAATATATTTTGTAGGCTTTCCTCGTATCGTGATTCCAGCCCTACCGAATCGTCCACTGATTATCTCCGGATAAGTTCGAAGAATATAGTAAACAAACGACAATTGTTCGAGCTTTGTGAAACTCTGCACTCTTCGGTTTTAACGTCGACGAGCAGAATAAATGATTACTTGGAGGTTTTTACAATTTTTAATAATTATCTTTGAAAATGCAATTTACGTGAAGATAGAAATGACATGAAAAAGTAGTAAGTAAATTTTTTATTTGTTCAGTTCGAAATTTGGAAGGCAAAAATTTTGTATAAAACAATAATTATTGTAATTTAGAAATCGAGGAAAATAAAATGAGATTTGAACTGACTCAAAACAGGTTGGAGGATTTTCTGATCGTACTGAGACAAAGAACAAACACAGTAAGCCACTGGAAATATACAAAATTGCACAGCTGAACAGAAAAATTTCCACGTGTTGTTACTTTACTGGGAGCATACTTCAATGTGTGCAACAGTTTTAAAGAAACCGCTTGTTACAATTAAAGTGAGCTAGCTGGCGTACGAAATAAGACGTTATAAGGCGGAAGTTTAAATCCCCTTTTTCAGGGGGTACACGTAGAAATTGCGCGAATGAGGTACAAGTCCTTCAGTCAAATTCATGAAATCTAAAAATAGGTCGCGCTTTTCTGCGCGCGTTCACGAGAGTCCGTGACTCGTTCCTCTCGTAAAGATTTCACTATTAACATAGTAATTGGTTGAAAAATGTCATTGTTAAATATAGTGATAATGCATATGTATGCACCTGCCGCTGCATATGATAATTACGAATTTTTACCCCGAGCGTTCACGCACACATCTCGAACACCGAGTCAGGGTTGAGTAGCTTCAAAGTCGAGGTTCACGGATAAACTAACGAATCATTCGCTGTGTGGAAAAGCAGATACCTGTTTTATCATCATGTCCACAAAATTGTTAGCAGGCTACCTAACTTAATATACCTAAAAAAAAGAAGGCTTAAAATGACTCGAATTCACGTTCAAAACGCGACAAACATTTTCCAAGGAATTTACAGGCGCTTAATTAAACGTGATAACGTTTAAGTGTTACAACGTGCCAAGTTCAAGTTTCAATTCCGACTAGGCTAGAATAGAGCTATTCTCAGTTTTGACGCGTTAACAAATGCGACAACAGCCTAAGATCGTAATTACTCAGCTGCAATTAAACGTGCGGCACTGTTACAAGAATGCTTGTCAGGGACCTGATCTCGCCGAGTTTTCTCTTAGATTAAATTAAACCTGACGAAAACTTGCCACGGCCGAGAGCTGCTTGTACGCTCGCAAAATTCCGCGGGGATTTGAAAAAAATTCCGGCAAACTGAATACTTAACGAGGAGTTCGTGCGTAACGTGCTAAACAGTGTTGCCCAACGCTGAAGCGCGAAGAAAATCGTTGCTCGAGCAGAAGTAACGAGACGCAACGTTCTATCTTGCCCAATTTTTCTGCTTTAACGAGATATTATCGAAAAGGTATACTTGAATAATTACTTTTAAACTGCTTTGCATCTCCGTGCGATTAAACTTCGGAGTAATTAATCTCGAGAAAGAAGGAAAAAAAAAAGCGGTCATTTGGATATTCTATTAGAGGTGGCAGGTCAACGAAAATCTATTTAAAAAGTTCTACGGGATAAAACGAACTACGTGAAGCAATTAGTAGCTCGCTCTAACGAGCTCCGCGAAACAAGTCCAAGGAGCGAGCGAGCGCTCCTTTGAAAAAAAGAATCTCGCACAGACGCGACGCGACAGCCTTCGATTCCTCCGCTTTGCAAGCCGCGTCAACTCGGGAGCAGGCACACCGAACCGTATCTAAAAGTACAACAAAGATTTAATTGAAGGATTACGCTGCACTACCCGTTGCGTATCTTCCCGTAAATGCGACTTTTATCTACGAACTCGATCGAGCAGCTTTTGCCGTTCGGTTCCCCGGTTGGTTTTTGGATTCCTGCCTCGTCGCATGTTTACCGGCCCGTTGTTAGACAGACGGGGGCTTCTCTCTGGAAAGGAGAGAGGAGAGAAACTCGATAGATGAAGTACGCGCTGGATAGCTTCGGAGGACAGAAGTACTACGTTTATAGGATCGGCGGCGTCCAGAGGTGAAGGTGGCCCGGTAGCTGTAGCTACTGGCCTAAAGTATAGCTCACAATGCTCGCCAGGGCGGAGAACAGACACACCGTGGCAGTTAGAGGCACGTGAGGAGCATGGTAGATGGTCTCACATATTCTATCCAACTGGGAAACCTTCTCTCTCTCTCCTCTTCCCACCTTCTCACCGTTCTTGGTTCCTCGTTTCTCATTCCTACGTTCTTCGAGCCTCCTCCCAGTTCATCCCACTGTCGCTACCCTCCCGTTTTAGACTGCGTTGCCTGCCAGGGAGTTTAGTTGCTTCCGTACCATCTTCTAACCAGACTCAATTCTATCTCTATATAACGGTTCTCTCTAGCTCGCCTTCTCCTTATTCTCTCTCTCTCTCTCTCTCTCTCTCCGGAGAAACCACGCATGCTACTGTCTCGAATTCACGTGTCCTGACCGACGGAAAAGTCACGAGCACGAGCAAGCTTTAATTAAGCCAGCACTGCAGGACACCCGGACCCCGGTTCTATCGAATTTAGACAAGCCACCCCTGGGCTGGTTCGATCGATGCGAAACGATAGAGTCCCGCTTTTCTCAATCCCACTCTCTCCGAAAACCAGTCCATGGTTACGCGTTCTGCGGGTGATTTAGGTGACCGATCCTCACGATTACCGCGAATATGTTTATCGATCGTGCTCGTGATAACGCCGTTTATTAATTTGTGAAGTAATTCTACGTGCGGATACGGTTTTAGTGTGAAAATTCGAATTGTGTCTGGTATTACCGAATCAAATCGAGGTATTTCTGAGTAAGAAATATTCACTTTTGTGCGAGGTGTTTCTGTTATCGTGGTATAACCAGGAACAAGGTGATTGCTTAAAAATGTAGGGAGGAAATTTTTAAAATTCACTTTGCATTTAAGTCGATAGTGGGGAAGAAAATTTTTTAAATTACACAGGATAAACGTAGCGAGCATTTTAACAATATTTACGATATAGTTAAATAATTTGGAAATACCTGCTTTATTACCTGAGTTACGACAACATTCAATAATAGTGTAATGCAGATACTAGTAGTGATTTCCTCGTAAACTATGCCTTGTATGCCAAACATCTATTCTAGAACTTGGACTTATCTTTTTCATAAAGAATGTCTCTCTTCCCAGTTGTACCATGATTACTAGGGCACCCTATATACGACAATTCTAGAAACTGGAACATACTATACCTTTCTCTGAGTATAAATGCAAGCTTGTAAATGATAGTGGTGTATCATTCGATGATACACTGCAATTCCATGGCGATTTTTTTTAATGAAACTAGAATTTTTATTCGCGTAAAGAGATTCTTAGTGCATTTACGAATATAAAAGTGTGAAAGCGAGATACTGAGAGCTGAATGACTGAAAAATGTCACTCTTTTGTCCTATTCGTAGCATAAATCGAGCAGAATGATCCAAACTTATTCGTAGAAAAGTGTAGAAAATAATACATAACTTAATGAAGAAAAATATTAAAAACTATATAAAAAAAAATCATTTGCAAGAAGATACATTCTCTCTTTACAAAAATTCTTAATTAATTATATTTTTTTGAAATTTGAATGTCGAGCTTAAAGCTGAAAAAGACACAAAACAATCGTGTCTCGTTTCCAGTAGGTCCACGCTTCGTATATACTTTTCCAAACAATTAGAAATTTATTACTCTCCAACAGAACGGTTTTCAACATTAGGAAATCGAATTTGATCGTCGGTGCATTCACCGGGCATGATTAATCAAAACTTTAGATATCGCGTCGAGAAAGGTAGTCATTTATCTTGATACATTCAAAAAACTAAAATGTTCATTTTCGTCGTCAGGAAAATACTGCCGGTACGTGAATGCCGCGAGGGAGGAGAACGTTATCTCTAAGTAATTTGTTTGAAATAGTGCTACTTTTGACAAAGCTGGTCCATTTTCGGTTATGCTAGTAATGCGAAAGACGTGATTGCTTTCGAACCTTTGTAATCCTATTTATACTACGACTGTAACAGCGAATAGCTTCGCACATTTACCTCTTGCAACGAAAAATAAACAATCAAACATTCAATCTCTCTTCTAAAGTAATAAATATTAATATTACTTTCAGCACATTTCTTTATCTTTCTTCAATTGTATATCAACGAGAACATTACATTATGTCCAAAAATTATTGCATATACGCAACTTTTAAATTCTACAGATGCAACGAAATAAACAAAGCTAATCTGCTTGAATTTTATTTGTCCTTACGAACAAACCGTTGTTACGCGAAATAATACGTGACCAGTTAGGAAATTCGATGCCCTGTGCGAAAATTTTCCTTAACAAATGATATATAATGCAAAACCAACGGCTGATATTTTCCAGCAAACACAGTGATTTCGAACGAGCAAGCAAGTTACAAACATAACCACTGCCGGTAATCTCGTGTACACACATATTTAAACACGTACGTAGCACGAGGGGTGAATGCCACCCCTCATATTTCTCATTCCTCTCCGTGTGTCCTATCGTTCTCTTTCATGTTCGAAATCTTTTCCTTGTCGCCTCTACACGTTTCCGCCTCTCTCTCTCTCTCTTCTATTCACACACTCGCGGGGATAACATTATTATCCTGTCGCACAAAGCTTTGACTTTCTGTGTCGATGCACCAAGCTAGATTATTTCCCCCAATTAAAGTATAATTTCATAAATATGGTCTAGCGATACCCGTCAATTTGCACGACAGCGTGGACTAATCTGCGACGATAATCGATAAATTTTGCGTAGCTCCGTGCTTCTTTATGACGTGGGTATTAGTTTTAATAAGACAAAGTGCTGTAGAAATTCTATAAATATTAAGAAAATTATGACAATAACTGTGTGCAGATTTTGTGCTCTTGCGAGCAGTTTTATACGATGCTTTATGAAAAATTACCATTTATGAATGCTCGACGTCTTTAAAAGAAATTCATTAGGAAATTGTATTTAAGTACTGAAATCCGAAGGAAAGAATTTTAAGTATTAGCCCCTTAACGCTCATGCTCGTGTCTTACACGTGCACAACTAATCCTCCTTCGTATTGCGCTGTCCTTTCTATTTCGTGGTAAAAATGTAAATAAATGGGAAATTTATTTCTACACGCCCAGGAAATAATTTAAAAAATATAAAATTAAGCGTTTGTGGCACATCAAGTTAAGCGGTTGAAGCTGTAAAAAATTTTGTTTCGTCCAAATTCCATCGTTCTCTCATCTCTCATTTCGCCATTAGACCATAAACCATGCAATTGTCACGATAACAAATTCGTAGTTTGATAGACTTCGTTACTTACGTTCGAGTTATGTTACTTTATGGTTTAAAATAATATGTAACAAGAGAGATTATCAGTTTGTTACGTATAAGAATGATTAGGAATACCGGAGGTTTACAATTATAAAGGTTGGAGTAACAGTGTGACAGCGTTATAATTTCGTAGCAGTAAGACTGGCGTTTATTCAATTTGTCAGCTCTTATATACTAGAGTTTGTTTACAATATTCAAGCGGATGTGTTTGGGGAATGGGATTATTTTTGGCTGATATGGACGTTGAGAGTTATGGCCGTGACACAATCGTGGTTAACTAATCAAACATTTACCCTCTCCCAGGTTGAATGGGAAATATTGAAAGGAGCAGTCCTTAAGATTGCGAATCGTTTCGCATCAGCATCAAGCTGATGCGTACTCTTCGTCACCGCGGGACCTAGTGACATAACAAAGTGGAATAACTATCCCATGGGACATTCGCAAGGGAGGTCGGCGTCATCCCGAGTTTCTTTCGACGGGAAAATAAATTCGTGTCAAGACAAATAAGCGCACTCGACGCCTTCACCCCTGCCTATCCGTTTGTCCGCCTTGCTGCCACGCTCTCCCCGTTTCCCTTTTTCCCCTCTCTATTTCTTCTATTCTCCGTTCGTCGTCGTCCGTGTTCGGCTCTTTCTCTATCTCTCACGGAAATCGTGGCTCCTCTCTTTCCCACCCCCCCTTTTTCCAGTCTTCTTCATCCCAAGAGAGGCAGCTCTAGCCACCTCGGTGGCTTCCAACAAGGCTCCTTTAACTTCTTTCGCGTCACCAACATCCCATCTCGTCCCTCGATTCTGTCCTTTTTCCAACGATTCCGACTTTCTTTCCGCCCTGTTCTTCGTTCTTCGCTAGCACGAGCTAAGCGATTCAGGGGCCCCCGTGAGTTTTTCCCTTATCTTTCCAGCGACGTTTTTTGCATCCGCCGCCGTTCTCACAATCCCCCGCCCTACTTTTCCCGCCCGCCAATATTTGCTCTCATCTTTCGGCTTATTGGGGACTGCGAGAGCGGACCGTGGCAGCAGCCAGCAAAGTCAGGATTCGTCTGCAGCCCCGTCGGGTATTGGCTGTTCCAGCGGGTAGAGGCAGACTCTCTCTCTGCTCTTCTGAAATCGGCGCTAAGCTAAGTTAGCCTGATTTGTGCAAACTCAAGTCCTTTCCTTCCTTGCCTTACTTCACCTTACTGCTCATCTACCCGCTTCCTCTATCCCACTCCTCTCTCTTCCTACTTTCACGATCGTTCGATCTTTGCTCTCTCGATCTTGCCGCTGCTTGTTCGGAATTTTGCATTCGTCGACTATGGTTAATTATGATATTGCTCCTGAGACGCCGATAGAGCTCTGTTTCACTCCTTTTTCCTAGACCCAGCCTCTGTTTCTGTCTTCTCATCTAGAACTTCGATTCCGCTCCTCTCGCTGCACCGAATATTTGCACTCGGTGTTTACACGACCCTTGATCGAATAGTCGCTTTGCACGTTTCTGTAAAATAGTACCTTCAAATGGAATATTTTCCGGTAATACTCATTTTCATACTTCCTTCCCTGCGGGGAATCCTCTCGGCCTCTATTCTGCACCAAGTTTTCTTCTCTTCCGGTTCACTCCTTTTTACGTTTTGTGTGTATGGTGAAAGTAGGGTTAATTTCCTCGTCGATCGAGTTTTAAGCTAAATTGGTTTCTTTCACTTTCTTTATTTTGAGTTTTTTCGAGAGAAATATTTGGCAAAACGTGTTTAATTTCTTTAACTATCCACGAATCGATATACGAACCTCTGTGTATTATAGAATACTGGAATTATTTTTAATAATTGCGCGTGTTACCTTATTATGAAGCTTATACCTTCAAAATTATTTTAATCGAAATAATTATCTTCTGATTATTCTTTAATTTAATTTATTACGTATAATTACTAATTAATTTAGTATCCGATATAAATAACAAATAAACAATACATAAGGAGAATACTTTCCCCAAAAATAAATTACATATCTAACATTGATCAAAGAAGTAAAAGAAATGAAAACCCCACATCGACAGCGATCGCAGATTCGTCCTCTATTTTCTAACATTACGCAAAAATACACACAACAGCTCTACACGTTCTTTTTTTCGTCCGTCCTCTAAACGTAAACAATATATTTTAAAAAATTGTCAGCGAGAAATAAAAACGAAGTGAAACAGAAACAAATCGGACCGCGTGTTTCTTTTTTATTTGAACAATCTGGTAACCGTCCAGATGTCCTGTTTATTC
This sequence comes from Habropoda laboriosa, assembly GCF_001263275.1. NCBI lineage: Eukaryota > Metazoa > Arthropoda > Insecta > Hymenoptera > Apidae > Habropoda > Habropoda laboriosa. The sequence continues at coordinate 1,965,924 of NW_017100150.1, read as the reverse complement.
TCCCCTTTCCCACCGAGCATGCATCAGAAATGGCAATCAACGAATTTGTTTGTACTATATTCATCCTGTTATAAAAGATTGTTCAATCCGTTCGATTTTCCCAACCATTCTTTTTGTCCACAATGTTATTTCCCCCGCCCCTTTCTATCCAATGTTTGTCACGGCACACGATCTTTGGCCCTACTGAAGAGGCAGTTTAGTCGTTTCTTCAAAATTCGATTCGGATAGTTCAATCGGGCTCCTTTCTTGATAATACCCACCTACCCTACTGTGATACCTACCGAACGTATCCTTTCGTACCGAATGCTCGAGATGTCTGCTGAGTAAGACGGAGCGGTGGCTCACGATTTTCTTCGAACCAGTACGTATTCGAACCGAACGCGCGGCGGAATCCAATCTTACTCTTCGACTCTGACCGCCTTCCTTCCTCTTCCTTTCTTTCACGGTAACGACTACGAGCGGGAGTCCTTTTACCACAATCGGTGATATATTTCAATAAAAGCCGAAGTTGTGTTTTATAGCATCCGCGAGAAACAATGCACGCTCGGGGGGAGGGATAGAGGAAGAGAATTAAAATAGAACGGCGGTTCTTTGCGACTGTTTGCATGCTTGCTCGAAGAAATCGATAGTACCAAATATTTTTCTTGTCCCGGAGAACTATAACTTTGCTAGGAGATACTTGATTTAAGGATTGCAATTGCGTTCAGCACTGCGAGTTTACGATCAAATGAAATTAGGAAAGATATTTTTAAATATTTATTTGCGTTGTATACTGGTTTTGATAAGTTTTATGTTTGCTTGAATTTCCGTTTCTTAATTAGAAGTGATAGTAAGTTACTTTAAATTGAAGTAAAGACAGATACACTCTCGTGGATATGCATTATGTAAGCAAACCTAAACAGTCATTAAAAAATTACTCAACCTGGAATGCATGCATTTCTACTGCTACATGGTACTAAATCTAGCGAGGAAATATAGCTTAACCCTTTAACTACAGACCACTCGTCTCACAGAAAAATCCCAATTTTTATTTCACTCTTAGCAGCTCTAGCATTTAAATAGCTTCAACTGACAGCAGATGATACACAATTTCCATGAAAAGAATACTACGAAAACTATCTTAATTAATTTTTGCAACACAGTGATTTGATAAATAAAATTCTCAATCGCATAATAATTTCCGTACGAATATAACGGGTGTTCTAATACTTACGAACGACGGCGTACATTTTACACAAGCACTTAAAAACTTTTTTTACGATTCACCTAAACCAAAACCGCACAATTTCTTCGTACCGAAGAGAACTGGAACCGATTCCTAGGTAACACAGATCATCGGAAAACAATGGGACCCGTGTTCCCGATATGTATGCACACAGCGATCATGAACAACACCAATAAGTGTGCTTGCACGCTATACGAACGCCACGATGATCCGAATGCAGGGAAGCAGCTTAAGCAGACGTTTAAATTCAGCGACACGTAGCCAGGCCAAGTTGGTTCGCCCCTTTTCCCATTTTCCTTTGCCGACACTGGCGGCGTGACCTTACAGCGACACGGAAAAATCAGAAAAGGAATACTCGCCGATGGGTCGTGCTGGTCGTTGCATGATTTAACTCGAAATCCATCCTTCTCGCTCCTATGCAACTGGCCTACGGTATAACGATCTGAGAAATTCTACCCCGATATGCGACATCGACGTGGTCAAGCAAAGAAGTCAATATCTACACCATGGTACAGTCGTGCGTACACAATGCGTCCTAGATACACGGCTAGGTGACGTACGGACACGTCGATTCCCAAGAATTTGTATATGTTTTACAATCGTTCCGCTGCTGTATTTTATTTCGTCGCGACAATTCCTGAAATCGTCCGTGCGAAAGGGTGAAACACGAAGAGCATCGATAAAGTTAGATTGTTCGAACGCGTGTTTTCATGGACTTGAGAATGCAAATGGACGCAAAATGTATATACAGGGTGTCCGAGTTATGTTTTAATCAAACTTTGTCAGTATCTTCTATGGGTATAGGTGAGAAGAAAATGTTATACGAACGTGGGTCGTTTGAAGCTTCGTTAAAAAGTTATAGCAAAATTACGTTACTATTTCTTTCACGTCCCTTATTATTGTTATAACTTTTTAATAAAGCTTCAAACGATATACGTTTACATAGAATTTTTCTCTTACTTCTATCCATAGAATGTACTGGCGAAGTTTGGTCGGAAACAATTTCGACACCCTGTATATACATTTGTACGAGATTTCTGCTGCAGCTGCGGATATCTCATTTACAAAGGATACGCTTGCGATAAATCGTTTTAATTAATTGACCACAAAACCGCGATAATTATATCAATTTAAAGACACACTTAGTTATGACATTCAAGGTTTTTATTTGAAGGAAATAATATAATTGATACCACTATTCTATGTAATAATTTAGACTACGAATACTGACTTCCTAATGAAATAAACGTCAATTTCTTTAAATATCTGTATTAACGAATAATGCAAGTAAATATTGCAAGTGGGGTCACTTCTGTTGAAAGAAATGAAACGAAAGGTACGGTAAATACATACGTTACTTTCTCAACGAAAATGGTAATCCGTTGGAAATATTCGAAAGGAAAGAGAAACACGAAAAAGATTACGTTCTGAAGCTGGAAACGTTATTCCCCATTTAGAGAGAAAAGTATTACAATAGATTGAGAGACACTGCA
>NW_017100150.1:1961568-1963186 GCF_001263275.1 Habropoda laboriosa | reverse complement strand
TGGGCTACGAAGAGGAAACGGTCGCCATTTCCTGGTGACGCGAAGACTCCCAACCCAATCCTGAACCATCAACTTCCAACGAGTACAGTCTCACTTGTGGCGATCTATTCTCTGAATATTTTCCTAAGATGATCGTAGTTCCCGTTGCATTAAAGAAAAAGAGAAAACTACGAATTTATTTTTAACGTTACTTCCGATAATCAAATCTTTGCACAAATGACATGTAAATATTTCAAACGATTTACCTATAATTGGTTTCAGAAGGATAGAAATTACATGCAGGATATTTAGCTACGTCTTCGTCCCATTTTTCCAATTTACCTGAATTTTTAACGCTGACCGCATTGTACATGATTTATTCAATGAAGCCAAAACAGAGCTGTAAACGCATTTAATCTAACTAAATCTATACAAGCCGCTTTATCTCTGTACGAACAATCTATGCGAGGATATGAAACGTTAATGAGTTGATTTGTAGCGGTTCAACATGTGTCTCAATTAATCGAGCCAAAACACTCGTTGGAATATAAATATACTATTCGCCAACCGAGTCGATATAGTGGACGCACAATTAATGTTTCACGTGGCCATTGTTCCTGGAATAATGTATGCAAATGCTGAAAGTTGTATAGCAACCGGTACGTTTTTACGAATAAACGATATGTGATGAGTCTACAGAGGTGTATTACGCGATATCGATTATGCCATGCACACAGGTACAACTGCTTTATTGTAAAAACCAATGTATTTAAGAATTTTAATAAATAAAATCGAAAATTGTTTTGGCAACCAATATGCTGTACCAGACACGAAATTTCTTACCTCTTCTATCCCTTATAATTTCTTTAATAAAATTATTAGAAGAAATAATTAAACTTATACTATTCTGCATTTGTTTTTGGACTCGTAACGAAATTTCTGTTTAATTTCAGAAATTTTTGTAATAAAGCTATGTATTGTAAATGAAGAACAATGATAAACAAGAAAATACCTTCGAAAGATGATGAAATATGCAAATGTAAATTATAGAAATGCTTAAATATTATTCTACACCCTTCAGGCTATCGTTAATAATTGAAATCTTGAATTCCTCGAAGAAATAATATCGACCGCTAATCAACAAAATGAATTTCAATTGTAAGTAGAATTTACTGTGACAAAATGATTTCTGAATAGCGGTTGGAGAAATTCGTTAATTTCGTTATCACCGAAACTACTTCAACGCTCAACGATACGCGGAGAATCACGGATCCTACAGCAACAGCAGTCACAAGTCCCCCTAATTCGTATTTCGGCAACGGAGCACCAGGCTGAACGTAACAATTCGGCGATCGAACAGCACAATAAATCGGACCTGCCAGTAAGACGTGAATTGTTATTCGTTCCTCATCGGGCAACGAAATGAAAGCACAACAAGTGACACGCAATTCCGATAGGTGAATTTCAAATTGGCCGGTAAGCGTTCCAGGCCGGTCGTTTCAGCAGTGCCCGAAGGTAAAGCACGCTGAAAATAAATTATGCACGCACTTCGCGTACGAATGCACACGGCTGGTTGGCCGGCGCTTTTCACGGGAAACGGCTTAACCGAGGGGAAAGGGTAGAGTGGCGGTGCTAGAGG
>NW_017100150.1:1959646-1961541 GCF_001263275.1 Habropoda laboriosa | reverse complement strand
CCACAGAGAGGTGGATGACGAACAGTGAGAAGACGAGGGAGAAAAAGAGAGAAAGAGGGTTGGTAGTAGAATGCGGGTAAAAGAGGTAATGTGGGAGGGTGGGCGGTTCACGCGGCATGGAATGGGCGGTAGCAGAAGACTGCAGGAAACTGAAACGTGGCCAAATCGAAATTAACTCGCGCGTAACAACGCCGCGACTGAAATATTAATTATCTGAAAATTAGTTGGATATAGGTCACCAGACGGTGAGTTATGCGGCTTGTACGCGCGAGTGTGTACCCACCGTAAATACGTAAAACGTGGACCAGCCTTCGTCTGAGTAAACCGTCGTCACTTTTTCTTCCTCCTTTTTTTTCATCCTTTCCTTCCTTTTCTCTCTCTCTCTCTCCTTTTTCAACCACCAGAACCGATCCCGCTCCGCCCATCTCTCGCCCCCGGTTTCTGACTTTCCCGCCGCGCCACTGCGCTGAAAACCTATCCGTCGCATGGCCGCATCACCACGGTATAAACTTTCTCGCGTGAAGGACATTTGCCACTTCTCCACCCTCTCCATCTTCGCTGCTTTTCCCCTGCGCGCTCCTCACCCGCCCACCCCCCGCCGTACATGCACCCTATTCTCTGACTAGCCCGCTAACTTTATCAAAGTCGGTTCCAGGTATAGCCCCGGCGTGGTACACGAACGCACCCCGGTTTGTCCGCAACGATTCAATCTGTCCGATGGATTTTACCGCACCGAAAAGAAAAATACTAGCACGGTGACCGGTTGAATTACGATCTTCGTTTTCCGATTGTATCGTTCGTTTGGCCGCGCGACGCGCCGCGCCGCGCCCGAAGGTGAACTCATTTCGGAAGAATGCGTTCCCCGTGTTACCGAGATTAACTCGTCACTGTCCAGGCTGCGTAATACACGTATCCGCTGGCCCCGGCCAGCGAGACATTTTTCCACGCAGCGTTCTGAATCTTGCATAGCGACAAGTGATTGATGCCATTCACGCGAAACACCTACCCCCCCGGATTCGTCCGCGAATGACACCGGTGACACGAATCAATCACACACCATAGGCGTATCTATGGATCTTATTGTGAAATTACGGGTTCGGGAAAATAATGAGCGCAGTGGATCGTGGAAAGTACAATTTTATAGATAACACTCGGATTTCGAGTGATGTAGCGGGATTGTTTCGTTTCTCTTTTTATACCTACTTAATTGATAATTTATCGTCTTTCATTTGGAGTGGGTTTTGCGTAAATGAAGTATGCAACTGTCTCTAAATGAAGTAAGTCGATATTTGTATTAGTGAGCACGAGAGAATATTAGAAAGAAGGCTATTCACAGAGACGGATGACGAACAATGAGAAGGCAAAGAAACTGGGGCTGAAATTTTTTAAATTTCACTTGAAATAAATTTCAAATTTTCTAACAGAGAGTAACATATATAGAAGAGAGAGAATCCATTGATCTGCACTGTTTAAATTTGAACCGACGCCCTTTCTTTATCGATATTCACACTTCTGTCGATATGTACGACAGAGATAGAGAAAGAGAGGGGTAGAATTTCTAAAATTTGGATTTTCTAAAACTACAACACAATGTTCTAATAAAGAGTAACATATGAAAAAAAAAAGAAAGGAGAACTCATTGATCTGCACTGTTGAAAGATCTAATACCATTACGTACTTCGTCGATATTTACACAACTATCTATAGCTACATTGGTACATTAGTAGTACAGTCCGCTAGTTCCACGATACACGATTCTTTCCACAGAGAGATCTTTCACTTCCAAACTGAGCTGATACACGCATGCCGGTAAACTAAAGCTGTAAAGCTGGTCAACGTGCGCACACTCGTGAAATGTAAATGATGTTAATGATATTTAGAAACACTTACAATTA
>NW_017100150.1:1878058-1959633 GCF_001263275.1 Habropoda laboriosa | reverse complement strand
TTCCTCGTCGCGCAAGCTAAAGTCGTACACACATCGTCTATACACACATATAAATGTTCAGAACCTTAAGTATACATTGGGGTAGTATGTACTCAGAGTCTAACAAGGGATGGCGCACGTTACAGCCATACAATCACGGTCGCTACTAATGGAAATAACACACACCTGACTTGCGCTAACTAACATTTAGTTCGAACATGGCGTACAGGTTCTGTTTGTTTGATTGTTTGCCAAAAGCCCGCAAATATTGGTCGATCCATTTACTATGCACGTTGTGCTCATCTCCGAACGCGTAACAGTGCATACGTGTTGGCTTTCCGCCGGTAGCAGAGTTTAAAAATATTTGAGTTTCATTATTGCATTGTTTTCAGATTAGTAAACAGCGAATTCGTTCCGTTCGATAACTAACCGGAAAAGTGCACCGTTTTTAACCGGTTGAAACCTACGATAAAGGAAGGAACCGGGAATAGAGACTGTAACTACTTCCAGGAACGACGACGAATTAGTAGAATCGTATGTTACCCGACTAAGCCAATGAAACGTATTAGATAAGACGAAGCTTATCAAACGCTGTTCACCGCTATTTTCCACCGTTTGGCTTTTATTCTAACCAGAAAATACTGTATTATTTGCCGGGAGTCATTGCTTTGCGGAACATTCTCCGTGAATCTGTGCAACCGCGACTTCTGCTCCAACGATGTAATAAAGGGGCTGAAATGTAGTGAGTCAAATTACACAAACGAGAATTTATGAAACAGCTACGCGGGTACGACTGGTGCGTCCAATGCGTCGCTTGATGGTCTATAGTAGGTCTACTGTAGTCTATAGGGTGTATGGTGCTCTTGCTCCTTTCATGTTACTCCCTCTTACCGTTGGGTAAATAGTGCAAAATTATATTTTAGTTTTTCTAACCGCTGTTTGTATCTCTTGAATAATTAAGGACATGGAAGTAGCAAAATAAAATTATTTGAGAGTTAATATTATGCAAATGCACAAAATATCTTGATATGTACATTTTCCATTACTTAAGTAGCTTTTCAAATCACAAATTTCCTTGCGTGGAAAGCTGCGAAAACTAACTTTTTAAAAATCTCAACATCTAAACACGCGGTACTCTGTAAAATAAATTTCGAAATGTTGAAAATACGAATTTTTCAATTAAAACTCACACTTAACAAAATTCATCCATTACGAACCAAAGGGAGAAGCTTCGATCCCGAATAATTTTCAGCTACCACGACTAATCCTCAAATAGCATTTACCTCTGGAACCCTCTAATAACAAAAGGTCAGAAATATTCGATCGCTTGGGAAAGGCTACAAAACTAGCCGCGAATTCCCCCAGTACGCTATAGGTATTCGTCGCGCAAAGCACGAAATAGTTTCGCCGCTTTGTTTGCCGTCACCGTGCAACAACACTCGTCCGCGAGAAACGGCGTATTTCGCCGAAAGTCATTATGTCAGAAAAAATTTCACGAATCTGCGCGAACGGTGTTTCTGAATCCGACGATGTAATAAAGGGAATGAAATGCACTGAGTGAAATTACGCTAACGAGAATTTATGAAACGGGCACAGGTCCGGTGCGTCGAATGCGTCGTCCTACACCGATGTTCCCATAGTTATCCTCCATACGAGAGGACCTATCTGTGTTTGTGTTATCCACCGATGCCAAAAGCGAAGCTGGTTTTTATTTGACCACGCTCGTGTCACTCTCCGCGATCTAACTTTCCTTTGTTGTCATAATCAACGTCCGTGCAGTCGCGGTTTGCTATCGACAGTCTTGACGCCGCTAACGCAACGCCAGCAACACTCTCAAGTGTACTTCGCATTTGAATTCGAACTAGTATCCCGAAATATTGAACAAGTTTCTGGGCACCCTAAATGAGTCAAATCGTTCGAGTTGGCCTCCGGTGAATTTACATGCAGTGTAGGAGATTATTAGTAAGATACGAACTCGCGTTTTGAAAAGTTTGCACAGTAGATTCTATGGAAATTACTAAGATTGCGTTGTTAATTTGGAATATTTTTTATTGTTGTTATAGTAATTGCGAGTCAAAAATCGTGTTTGATAAATTTACGGAGGAAAATAATAAATTTGTTCAGTGACTATTTCAAAATTCAATTGTACGAAAGTTTAAAGAACACAGTTATTGCTAATTTTCGTCAATATTGAATTTGCTACTAATTTTTCACAGATTTAATATTGACACTGAGCACTAAAAACTTTGTTAAAAAATTCTTAAAGTTGTTAACTATTTTCTGGAAATTTCTGTGTAACTTGCAACGCACAGTGATTCCAAACTTTTGACCAGTAGTGTACATATACTTTGTTAATTATAATAATGGTCAACGATACGACAAAAGATAAATTTGCAAAAACCTCCTTTTGACAAATATTCTTGTCAATGTAAATGTATACAATTTTAAACGGAACGAAAGATAAACTCACATTACATAACAATTACGTCAATCCAATATCTAATGAAAATTTGTTACTAAAAACTCTTGCAACTTAAAAATTCCATTTTTCACCTACAGTAAAAATTCTAAAAAAAAAAAAGAAGGAGAGAAGAAACGACAAAGTCAAGTTCAAGGTTCTGCACCGCAATCGTTTCTTCTTGTCCCTCAATTAGACACCGCATCCTGTTCATCGCCCGGCTTTACGACGAACTTTGATAACCGTTCGAAAGTTTGTTCGTTCGTTTGGTTCTTCTCTTCGCCCATTACAGCTATTAGTTGGCAAGTTCGGAGCTGTCTTTATAAACTCGATAAGCTTCTATTCCTTCGAACGTCAAAGAAACCTCGACACAATCTTCCCTCTGACAGATGCACACGACGTTGCGTTAAGTAACGTCGAAACAATGCGTACAATTCTGCCCCGAGTCGGTGGGATAAAAAGCATTTCGTCCAAAAAAAGGAAGGAAAAAATGGTGAAATAATTTCCTTGAAAGGAACGGAACTGCTAAATTGCACAAAACGTGAAAGCATCGCGAAACTTGAGTAACACGAAGAAACAAAAAATGAAAACAAATGCATACAGTGTGCGCACATGTCGAGCAACTCTGTTAGGTCTGCCTTCAAATTTTTAATTTAACTTTCTGCTACTAACAAACGAATTCTCGGAACTTTAATGCAAACATCAGTTTAATTTGCATCGTAAATTAATTGGCGTTTTTAACTAACACGTTTTAACGTGCTCGTTTCTAGGAGTCGCGAAAGGTTGCGTTACGTCCCAGCGGACACAACTTCAAGCCCTTCGAATATTCAAACTTTATGAAATATTCTCAATGAAATACTAAGACCGATACGAAAAGGAATAGAAGCTAAATAATAAAACAAGTTTTAGACCTTCATTCGAATATTTTACAGGTTTGTTAATTTAGAAGGACAATTCTAACTAAATTTTCTCTAACTTCAACAAATCGATCAATATTTTGTACTTTCGCAAAAGAAATGTCACTTAAAAGATTTCCATAAATTCGATAGGTGGAACGACACAAAATATATTTTTTTATTAAAACACAATTCCAACTATATTTCCTGTAATTTGAAAAAATCGATCGATGCGTTGGATTTTCGTGAAAGGAAAAAGGGTTGCCATAAATCTGATAGATAACTCTGTCTCGCGAAGTCCTTCATCGCTGCCTCACGGCAGCCTGAAAGCGCGCGAATCGATACGCTAACGCATCCACAGGAAAAAGAATCAATACGGTGGGTAACAATCCCACACTTTCTCTCGTTGCCACTTTTGGCCACTTCGACGAATCGAATTGTTATTCTTAGCAGGTCTTACGTAAAATTGGGTAGTCTGAGAATATTGGTCGAAAGACTTGTCGCTCCACGCCGAAGAAGAAGGAAGAAGAAGAAGAATCACACTAACATAGAGGCATGACTTCAGAGATCGAACAGACGGGGACTGAGAAGAGCAAGAAGAAGAAGAAGAAAGGATTGCGAATGGGGATAGGTTACGAGAATATTAAAGGTCGAGAGTTGAAACACTGAGGGAAGGGTTGGCGAACATGTGACTTGGAGAAGGTTCTATTCTTGCTCATTTGGTATTCCGCGAAAGATCTACGTTTCCCTATCTATTACTCTCAACTTCCTTCGATTTACACGCTTTGCCTTCCGTTTTTACCGATTTATGGATCGGCAACCAGCTCTTCTCATTCCTAGGTTAACTATACTCGAATTATCGAGCCCGTTAAACCCGATTAAACCGGTCGCCTGTCAAACGTTTCAGTTTACGCTCGTTTCCAACATTCTCTCTTCCCTTTTTCTTCTTCCTCTTCTTTACCGGCAAGATATTTTTCAAATAGCATCCGGAGAAAAGGAGGGAGTCGAAGGATGAAGTAAAGTAGCAGACGAGGGATAGAGTATCTTCATTCTCCTACTCTTTTCCTACTCCCTATATAATACTTCCTTTGAACTCGTGATGAAAAACTAGAGAGGTTGCTAAAAAGCAACCATACTGCGCGCGCTTTTCCCTTTGATCGGGGCAAAGTAGACTGATGCAGACTTACAAAAACTACCCCCGGACGAACGAAAACTGATCTTTCGTATCCTGGTCGGCTGGTGGTGCCGCGCGCACCGCCTCCTTGCATTTTTCTTCGATATCCTTATTACAGGGCTGCATCGATAATTCACCGGGACTGAATTATTGGTTAAAGTGATTTGCGGCCGGTGGACCGTGTTCTCGCGTTACAAGATTATACACCGGCTACGTGGAAGGAATTCATTCTATTACGAAGACAAAGGATTCGTAATGAAATTATAAGCAGGTGGGACACGCGAAATTTAACGTTGTTAATCCCTCAGCTGCGTTGCGTTGTTCCTTGAAAATTCAACAGTGTTAACGATAATCAGTTGTAAAACACGATACCGTGGCAGGATCGTTATAATCGACCGATTTACCGTTAAATCCGCCGTTTACATTTTTCTTCCAAACGTTCAAATCGAATTATTCGTCAATTTTAAAACGGCACGGTTGAATGCTTTTCTACCCTTATTTTGCATGTTTTCTTGCTTGAAATATTTTATCCTGCCGGTGAAAGATTCTAACATCTTAATTGACGCATTTCTTCTCCGTGTTTGCTTCAAGTTTAGAATTTTCTTACCAGAAAGCTACTAAAATTGCGGTTAAAGCAACAAGGGTCAATCTCTTGCTTTTAGTAAATTAAACAATTTGCGTAAACAGTAAACCAACTCATTCAAGACTTGAAAACATTCTTTCAACAATATCAAAGAGGCTCTGGAAATTATTTTCAAACCACGAATACACATCTGCCAAGCTTCTCGTAATACAGTACAAACATACCTGTTTCTCAGTTCGAAAATTGTTATTCCTACGCGAAAAAAAATATCGACTTCTCTTTTATTTCATCATCGTGCTACAATAACATTGGCCGGTTGATAAAATTTTCTTGAAAATTCCTGAAGGAAATGGCGAATAGCGGTAAAATATTGAAACTCGCCAACTGTCGATTTCATTTGACTGAGACTCTGAGCCGACACTCTATTCTAAGAGAGTTTCCCTTGAAACATACGTCGAAATCGTCACGTTGAATTATCTAATAGTGGAAATAGAATGGTACCGTCGATCTGCAGGGATGACTAGATCGCATATCAGCAAGTCCGATGAGATTGTTGTCCCTGAAGAGTAAAGCAATTCTGTGTGAACACCAGCTTTTCCAGTATCCTATCAGTAGCGCAGTTTCGCTTAAGACATCTGCCATACCTTTCGAAAAGGTGAATGACCCCTATCCTCCAATTGTACGTCGACAGAAGCTCGTATCTCCTCTCCTTCCCTCGAACAAGTCTGATTTTTCTCGAAATATCGCGTCTCTTGTGCGACAAAGTGTACAGAGAAATTTAATTTGAAAATATTTAATCACTATTATCAGGTTATTTCAAACGACACAGAGATTCATCGTGGAGAGAGAATATTGAAACGTGCATTTAAATCAGAAGATAGAATAATTTTTATTCAAAGTATTGTTCCCAGGGGTCGTTAGCTCAACAAAAACTAAGTGAATTCTAATTTTGTTCATTATGAGTTTTCAGGGAAATTTTTCGAAAAAAGAACTTCAACGCGTGACATTATTCTTCGTGATATAATAGGCGGTCTTTAATCAAGCGGAACGTGGTATAACGGAGAGTTTCTAAGCTGTGACCGTTTGCAGTTCGCAAGTTATAATTGGAACAAGTTGAGGTAGATCGAGCCTCATTCAATCGGTCCTTTTTAAGCATCCTTGAACAAGTAATAGAAAGCTGTTCAACGCATAAAATGTTATCAATTAATTCCAGTTAGATATTTTTCACGTTACAAGAAACAGGGAGAAAAATCGTTCTTTTCATATCTTCAAAATTGTCACCTGTGTCCGATAACATAGAGGAAACAGAGGGAAAGTCACGAGATGTTTTCCCTCCGTGGATTTTCCCATTGAAGTAGAACACGTTTCCAGCAATTCGTTCTCTCTCCCATCTAAAGTGATTTATTTTCATTTAATTCACGGGACCGTGAAACACGTATGGATATCTACAATGGAGAAAGAATTTCACCGGAAGAATCTCCGGGAGATATGGTAAACGATTCATTTAAAAGGCAAGATTCGAACGCTGGTAATCGAAAACTAACATACTGAATGATTCACCGATTTCACGGAAGCTTGTGAACCAACGTATCATTCCAAATATACCGAGTCTGTCAAATTACAAATTGACCAAGGCTAATGAGCATCGCTATCAAATATATTAATGCTATTTGTGTAATACAGAGAAGCGACACAAACGCGTTATTTAAATACTATCGGTAAACCTAACAACGTGGTTGTCGTTTCTCGTTGAAGTTCGCGCGCGTATCATGAGATAGAAAATCTTTCTAATTATCGGTGAAAAAAGAGAGAAATGGGCTAATGAAGTAAAATATTGATTTCATTTTGAATATACGCTGTTAACCGTGAAGGTTCATGCGCGATGGTCTATCATAGTCTGCCATCGGAAATCAAGATCTCTCGTTCTGGCATTTAATTGCACGGTGAAAAAGAAAAACAGGATAAGACCGTATAAAATGCACAGTATCGTACGTTGAAATAGTTCTTGATAATGCACGATTTTATTTTTATTTTTTAGAGGTTAATAGTTTTGAATCACTAGTTTTAAGGAATTTAAAAATTTTAAGGTGTGGAACTTTTTGACGGTAAAGTTTCTTGAAGATAAATAAATTTTTATTTCTGTACCTGTTGGATTTGATGTTTGTGCAATTGAAAAAATGACATTAAATTTATTGTTAGTAATATACACGAAAGTACACATTTAGTTGTTTGTATAAAAATAGCTTTTAGATCATTTTCCCAATTTTCTGATAATTGAAGATGTAAATTTGATGCATGGCAATGTTGATTAATTTTTTGAATTTTCTGGAGTATTGGAAAAATATTTATATTCTTTGTAGGAAGTTTGAGAAAATAAGTATGTTTCTACAGATTAACTGTGTGAATTACGAAAATGGCAATTCAGTAATGAAAATGATTGTTTAGGGAAAATTTTAAATTTGTTATTCATTATAGTTGTGTGTTTGTTACAAATTTTGTCAGTTCTTCTTATTTTTTATTATACTTTGTAATTACTCATTTTTGTTAAAACTGAAATTTGCCGGAAAATCTTCGAATGACAAGTGTAATTAATATTTGTCAAACCAATATTGCAGACGTTAAAAGCCTGGTAAAACCGTAAAAGTTCAATTAGCACCTCTGCGAATTGAAGAGTTAACCTTTCTTAAGAAGCTTTTCCTTCATCGTTTCTCGTTTCCTGTTTTTCCTTGCTACACTTAAGTGCTAATTAATATTCTGCGTTCATTATGACAGGCTACTTTGCATCATAGTTACGTCTCTGCACTGGCCGAAGTATATTGCTTTAATTATTACTGCAGCGTACATGTGTAACTCTTTCATTCGTGCAAAAAATTGTATTATTCACGTTTATTCCTGTACTCTACTATATCTGTACACTAGTATACGGTGCAAAACACAAAATTAAAATGCTAAAATGTATTCTCGAATTAACACACCAATCTTCGATACTCACTGAAAAATTAGCCAAACGGGAAATTGAAGAAATCTATGTAAAAATTAATTTTGGAGAAATCTGAGCAAAAATTAGTTTTGAAGAATTCTGAGTAAAAATTAATTTTGAAGAAATCTATGTAAAAATTAGTTTTGAAGAATTCTGAGTAAAAATTAATTTAGATGAAATCTGAACAACAATTAATTCATCGTTTCGATATTTCGCAACGTTCACCTTTAACATTCTCTATATTTAAATAACGCTTCGAATCACATTCCGATAGGTGTTAAAAACAAAAAGAAACTGCCTTGTTTATGTGACAACTAAAATCTCTGACAAAAACCTGTATGTCACTATTGAATCTATAAATTGGAACGGTCTATCGTATCGCGGCAAATAATTAACTTTCCACGAGAGAGAACAACGGGATCCGCAAAAGAGACACTTTTACAATCAGATCTTCCTCGCAGACGCGTGAAAAACATTCCGTCGGCGACACAGCACGAGCGCAAACACAAACGAAACAGGACACGTGGAGTGAGGGGAACTGCTGTTAATTTTCCCAAACAACACCGAAAAATCATTGTCGGAAAACGTGCGTGGCACCGCAGTACACGTAACGAAAGAATAAACGGTTTCACGTAGGTGAAGAGCGAACATGAGTCCAGGTTAAAATCAGATAGAGGTTTCGATCGATGGAAATCAACCTTTATTTTCTCGATCGAGTTTCAAACCTGTATACACACACGTACACACATATACATACACGTGTATCGTCGACGATCCTGTGAAATCGCTGACCAGAGGACTAGCAACGCTTTGTCATCGAGATTTCGCTCAATTTGCGGATTATCCTCGATCGAGGATTTTAATAGCGATATCGGCTACACCAGCCTCGATAGACGTGATACACGCGTTCGTACGCACTTACACGACGATTTGAAAGGGAGGAGAACATAAAAGGTATAGGTAGACGAAACGTTCCGCGGACACTTCCACACCTGGAGATATACATATATATATATATACGTGCTTGCGGGGATTCCCGCTCCAACAAATTTCGTTGGAATTGGAATAAAAGTAATTAGAGGCATTCGTGTCGTCCTGTAATTAGCTTGTGTGTGCACTTTCCAGCACGCTACGCCCGACGACTAATGCGATTCTTGTGACAGCGTCGTCCAATTTCATGCCGCAGTATCGCAGCCGGTTATTCCAAGAGACACGAAACGCCATTTATCTATTTCGGCAAATAAAAGGAATAAAAGGAGCAAAGTGCTGGATTATAGGCAGGAGAACCGAGCACGATCGCGAGCCTGATTTCTCCCCTACGTTCACTTCGGCTTTTTCTCCTACCCAACGTTTGCCGATTAATGTCGTTTCTAACCGGGGAACAACTGTAACGCGGAACGGTGAGCTAGAAACTTGACGAACGGAACGGGAAATTTGTGGCTGATTAATTCGTTTATTTTTTACTCCGTTTTCCGGGATTTGTTTAACGCTAGGTCTGGTTGAGTTAAAATGACATTAGAAAAATTCCAAAAGGGAACTTTAATGAAACTTAAAACGCGAGTAAAAAATTGTCTCTGTGGAAGATGTGGAAAACAGTCGGAACATTGCAAACGATAATACTTATCAGTGCCGAAAATACACCTTTTTTGAAAAATTCTAACTGGCTTTTCACAGAGATGTTTGTGGTATAATAAGAGTAACGTCACTGGAAACTCAAAATGATGTTTTCTTTGATTTTCCTTTGGTTTTCGATGAGATTTTTACATAAATTACGAAAGTGAGAGTGGTACACTGAAAAATGGCACAGAAACGTCGTGTAACCCACTGTTCCGTAATAATTGTGAAACGACTGACGTTTGTGGAATAGTTGAAATTTGCAATTTGGCTAATTTATCGGTTTCTCAAGTATTCACGTTCAATAAAATATTAAATAAGTTCAAGCTATATTGAAATGCAATTGAGATGAGACCAAACTATTCTCGCAAACGGAAATGCATGCTTACATCCTGCAGTTTCACTCAACAAGACCATTACTCCATCTTACTATTATTCTCTGACCTACTTACGCTGCATCCATTGTCAGTAAAACCTGTTTAACTATCTTTATCTACGCTGCTGATGTCTGTTTCTTTTTGTCATAACCTAGACTTAAACCTGCTGCATAACGATGGATCTTCTTTCTCTCTTTCTTCCTCCCCATTTCTCTCAAGTATACATACATACATGTAGAGAGGAGATTCGTGACAAAAATTAGAATAGTTGATTTGTAGTAATAATCAGGGTAAAATTTCAATAATTTACTTTTCAGATTTTGTCAAGAACACTTGTCACTTGTTTCTTTGAAAGAAAAAATTAAGTATATAATCACATTCTCTCTCTTTATCTATATATTAATTTAGCAATTATCTTAATTTTAATTTAGCCTTATTTATATATTAAATCAGCAAAGATTATAGCAACGGCCAAAAGGAATTTTTCAAACGCAATAGCTAGGTGACAGAAACAAATTTACACGTGGCAAAATGACCTAGACGGTTCTTTTAGATAAATAAAAATTCCGATTTTTCTAATGTCAACGATTTTAATTTAACCTTTTCGTGACCACTGGAACGCACATGTCCCGCTCGAGTACTTGCATAAAAATTGATCTCAATTTAGTATCCATTACAAACGCGACGATTCTTCAAAAAAATAATTCCGCCACGAAAGGGTTAACGTATAATCACCACAGCAAAGTTACTTATGTCAACCGAAACAATGTATCCGTTCTCTAATCTATCCTAACTCGACTAAAACGTAAAAAAATCACGTTTCAAGTAACTTTGAATTCAACGATTAATCGCGCTAATTTAAATATCGTTAAAATATCGTCAAAGCTCCTATCCAAACTCGAATCTTATTTCCGTGGTTAATTTCGGTCTACACACGTACATAGTGTCCCATTTAAATAGTCTGGAATTTAAATGATTCCTCGAACATTTTTTTCCAAATGGTGTGCAATTTTGACGTAACCGGCTAGCCTGGTTTACCGTGTCCCTCGCAATTTTCACGAAAGCTCTTTAATTTTCGCAAAGGCTTAACCTGTTTCGGGCAACAACGCGAAACGGTTCCCGCCGGCGGCGGTGATTCATGGTTGCGCTCCGCCATTGTTTCACCGTCGTTTATAAATCACTATTAGTTTATAAATAGAAACCGAGGCTAATAAAGTTGCTTCGTGAGCGCCAAGTATTACGATATGAACACCGAGGGCAATCTAAGATGCTTGAATTCTTTTCCACCGCCGCAATTATCCTTTCCACTTTGTTTCCTAGAGTTTTCCGAGATTAAACGCGCGAGCAACAAAGGGAACTCGTCGATTTTTCGATACATCATGAATTCTATAATTCAGATCAATATTTCCAAGGAACCTTTTTTAAATTTGATAAGGGAAACGTAAGTGCTTTCTAATTCCATAACTTTTTCCTATTTTTCGTAAGACTTGTAAGTTATGTCGTTACTACAGAATTTTCTTAGATTTTCGTTCAAATATTTTTCGCTTTCGGCACGAAATTCTGGAGTGACCTAATATTAGACGGCTAAAATGAACGATTTCTTTTGGGTTGTATTTGCATTTTTTGTAGCTTTTTACTGCGGATATAAGACGTATTTTAAAATCAAGAAATCTCTAGAATAGTAAAAATTGAACGAACTATAAAGCGCCAAAGTGAGCAAACGTAATTCCAATTGAAGGGTTCATCTGAAAGGAAAATCGTTGCAAACGAGTATTCTCTGGCTCAAAATCTCCAAGGAGGAACTTTGCTGAAAAATTTTCATAAAAATTCGCGAAGGTATAGAATAAACATCAGCTTCGTCAATTTTTCCTGAAATAATTCCTCCAAGAATTTTTAATAAAACGTGCAACTAACTACAGAATATTGTAATTTTACAGCGAGAGGTGTATCGAGTTATGTTGAAAAATGAAACCGAACATAATCGTTGGAACAGAAATTTATAATATCAACCGGCAGAAAATAAAGAATTTTCGTTTGAATTCGTCTATTGTTGCCCGAACCAAAATCGTTCGCCCCTTTTTCGGTGTTTAATGCCACGTTTAAAAGCTAACGCTCTGTATTTTTAAGCATAAATTAATAACGACAAAGCCAACAGCGTAATTTTACCCCCGAATAATTGATAATTTTATGCCGCATTGATCACTTTATGCGCCTGTGAGAATTCTTTTCCCCAATATTATGCGCAATACAATTATATCTCAACCGGGGAGTATTTAAAACCACTTTGGATTTTAATCGCGGCTTTGCTGAAAAGCTACGATTTTACGGTGTTTAATATTATACGCGATTCTTGTTTACGGAACAAACTTCCATTGTGAAATTGGAACGGTAATTGCTCGATAAATTGCAAATTTTTAACATACACTTCAGCGTGTCGCAAGAATAAATTCTAAAACTCGTAATTTTTTACCTACATTTGTCACTTTGAAATTCAATTGTATCGTTAAATTGTCAGCGTCAATCGCGAAATAAAAATTAACTTAATCCACCGGAACATGTTAAAAATTCTAGCGAAATGACTCAAGAAATAATGCAGAAATAATTCGAAGCTCCTCCCCTATCCCCCGGACAACATTTTCAACAGAACCGTTCCTTTTCTACCCGTCCAAGTGTTAAACACAATGAACCGTGACGGTAACACATTCTGTCGGTCCGATCTAGATCTGGCCCCTCCGATGAGATAATCTCGAAATTACGTTCACTCCGATATCACAAATCCAACACCGCTATCAACGTTAATAACTCCGAAATGACATCCAGCGAACCTCTAATTCGACCGTCTTCGATTCTAAAGCATAAAAGGGAGTCGAACGTACAAGAGGACGTTTGACGTTAATTGCACAGCTCCGATGGACGAAGAAGAGGCTCCCTCCTTTCTTGGTATCATCGACAAAGACGGGTTAATCCGTTCCGCGCTATCGGCCGAGTCGCTCGCGCGATGAATGACAATGGAGGGTAGACAACAATGAAGGAAGAAAGAGGACATGGCTGCGAGATGAGAGGAGGAAAGCAGGACGAGAAACGGAGTCGGTGGTAAAAGAGGAGAAAAAGAGAGAGCTGGAACAGAATGGGGAGAAAAAAGGGGGTGGAACGTGAAGGAGAGAACGAGGAAAGGGGTAGAAATTCAACGAAGAAAAGTCGTTGGGTCATTCGTGTAACCCGCAGAACAAGCCGTCGTTACACCGGCCAGGATTCAAGGGGAGGATTGGGGGTTCGATGCTCTGCTATGGGACTAATGTACCTTTGGTAACCTTGTAAAAGGGCAGGATAGATACGGTTAGGTAGGGGCGACATAGCAAAGGACATGCCACCAGGCCATGGATAACAGTCGAGGTGTCTTCTCCGGGAAATTAGAAAGATCGTGTACGAAGAGAGAGCGAGAGAGAGAGAAGAGGAGAACGTAGAGAGGAGCGTTTAACATCGAGAGAGGATTAAATAGCAAAATATCACTCAGAGAGGTGCATTGAGCGCGGAGCTTGGAAACTCTGGTATTTGAGAGAGAACGATGGCTGCTACGTGACCAAAATATTCTCCTGGGGGTTTCGAAAGAGGCGAGAGAGAGAGAGAGAAGGGTGAAACGAGGAGCGAAGGGCTGCGAGAGAGAAAGCCAGAGGACTTCCACTCTTCACCGACCCTGAAATATATAGGGAAAATACCGGCGTCTGGCTTAACGAGAGGACCTTGACCACCGATGTGCAGTCACAGGTAGGAACGTGAATTACTCTTTGAGACACTTATATCAAATCTCTCGCAAATCGTGCGAGAAAATCCGATGGCTCGACCCGACTGGCCAATGTTACGCCACCGTGTTATTGCGCATCGGATATTATGTGGTGTAATTAACGAGCATGTTTTCCGAAATAAAGTAATTAATAAGCCGGGGGAATTAATTCTACGGCGATGTACGGAATTTACAATGGTAGTCTCTCACTCTGATTGGCGTAAAGTCGAGTTTCAAACCGTTTCTCTTTTATTATGCATGCACATTTTATGGTTGATTAACTACTAATTTTTAGTATTCGTTGTTTTTCTTGTGTAAACAAGAAAATTTCAGATTACTATGAGCTCATGTTTTGCGAGAAATTTAGATCGAGACGAAAAATAGTACTTTTCTAACAAAATGAGAAATAAGATTATATTGTTCAGAAAATAAATGAATTATTTTTCACTAAAATTTAGTTTTATATATTTCACAGTACAGTGCACCCTCGAACAACGCGGGGGTTTATACTTTTCCAATGCATGTGCGTATATGTATTTGTACGTATACACACTGCGTATTGTTAGATTTATCAGTCAGTTAGATATAACAAAAATTAATCTAACGCCTTACTAGGAAGTATATATTACTTTTGTATACGTTCGGAGAAGTCCGTTTAGCCTTACCACCTCTGTTTAGTAAAGATCTAAATGTTTATGACACGTGACAAAAGGCCCTTCGGTCCCAAGCGGGGTCGTAGGCAATATTAGAGCGTTGCGTAGGAGCATTCTCAGTCTGTAGACAGTGTTCTTACCATCAAGTAGAAAAACGAACCTTCCTTGTGTCCAATAAAAAGTTTATAGTTTAAAATACGGATTATTAATTATTTAACAACCAATAATTCCCATAATCCAATACGTATAATAATGTCCCAAGCGGGGTCGTAGGCAATATTAGAGCGTTGCGTAGGAGCATTCTCAGTCTGTAGACAGTGTTCTTACCATCAAGTAGAAAAGCGAACCTTCCTTGTGTCTAATAAAAGTTTATAGTTTAAAATACGGATTATTAATTATTTAACAACCAATAATTCCCATAATCCAATACGTATAATAACTACAAAATTGTCAATTCCCATATATCGTGGTTGAAATAATAACAAACGAAGCACGTCATGTTTACATTCCTATTGAGAAACAATGCTTCCCCAGAAAAGGATAGAGCATGTATAAGTCTCGGGGGAAAAAAAGTGAGAAACTGATTTGTTGTTGTTTAGGATACGGTAGGAACGTAGGATACGATAAAACGAAATTGTAACGATAATTAATCTATCTAGCAATGCGTAGGACCTCCTCTATTTCCAATTCACTCAATTATTCGATCGTGTACGTATATGTACATACATACATATCGTGTAATTACACTATTCACGCATATATATACCGTGAAACTGTAGCTATGTAGCTCGCAGGCGCACACTGGTCGTTTGATTCTTCTCCCAAGTTCGGCTGTTCGTTGTGTACTTGAATTCGACGCCACTGCTTCTTGTACGCAGCGGCAATTTGTGAGGAATTAGCTCACACGAACGAATTATAAAGCTATGCTAATTATGTACGCTGATTCGAAATCGCGTTAATCGAGGGAGCACTGAATTTCCTACAAGACTGTGTCGCGAGGTATAAGCGTCGTTCGTCGAGGCACTCGGTCGGCGGCCTGGTAAACACTGACTGAGGACGAGTCGTCCTGCCCGATTCCTGCTCGCTGTACGCTCGCAACTGTTCTGAGAAAATTCCTAGGCCTTAACTTCTTCGAACTCGTGATATTTCTTGCGAGCCAATCATAAGAAACGCGAGTCAGGGTTGTTGTACGTACATCAACCAGAACATAAAGCAAAACTATCGCGAGTTGCTCTCAAATTGATACAAAATCATATTGTTGTTGGACAGTTGCTCTGTAAACGCGAAGCAGTTTCAGGAAAAAAAGAACCGATGGAGAAATGTAACTGCCGATTTAATCACTCTTTATAGAACGAAATCGGTGGTGGAATACTAAATATCCTAACAGAGAAAAAACCGTATCGGAACCACGTTATTCGAGGAATCACTGTACTTAAAAAACATGTTGCACTACAGTAAAATAAATCTTTCCACGCAGTCAAGTCTATAACGATGAAAGTAACGAGATTCGCCGGTAAGCAACACGGTAATTCGTCAGTTGACACCGTGAGTTAAAAAATGCAACCTCGTTGACGCGACACTTTCGTCCAAGTCTCTGTGTTGTCTCCAAGCAACGCAACATTTGCGACGATCCGTCGAAAGAACTACAGAAACGCGACATTTGTTAACATCTGGCAGTAAACTTGTTATCTCTCGAATGTTCTTATCGCGCAGGCACGGTTATACCTCTCTCTCATTCACCGGTACTCCCTCACGAATGCATTTTACAACGATCCATTAACAGCACAGTCGCGTTAAAGCGTCGTCCTTCTCCCTTTTTTCTCTCTCTCGTCTCTACTCCACTCGGCTATCCTTGTTTTTCTCGTTTCCGTTTCGTGGTTCTCAAGAGAAATCCCATTTCCCCGTCTGGCGACGTAACCGACCCGCATTTTCACCTTTAACTAGCGCCACGAAGAATAACGTAACGCGCTAAATTAACAATTAAAACCTAAACGGCTGGTAATTAAGCGACGACGCTGGATCCGGCAAGAACGGCTAAGCCGTGGAAACGAATCTACAAGATGCAGTGGACCATAAGACGCTCGACGAAGGTAAAGAAGGCGTCAACAGAGGGGTTGGCGAAGCGAGAGAGAGGAACGAAGGAGAAAAAATGACGGAAGGGTGAGGTGGATGCAAGATCGGAGCGGAACGAAACAAAAAGAGCCGGATGTTTCTGACGGTAGTCGGATAATGTAAAAAGGTTCTGCTTAATCCATGTGAGTACATTGGAAAGCTGTCTGCTGGAAACTCGCTATTTTCATGCGCGCACGTCCTCCGAGGATACGTCTACTCGCGAGAAAAGTTGTACCGGAAGTAAGAATAACTTGTTACCGAAGACGTAAGTACAATTGCCCTTCGATTCTCGATTGGAATTGCAACAGCAAGAGTAAGATCAAACGCTACGTTGAAGTAAAAGTTGTTTGTAGAGAGAGAGAGAGAAAAAAGAGATTTTATACAGGAGCTAATTATTTTCGAAACGGGATATTCAAGCTTTGAAAGTTAAATGAAAGTGGAAACAAAGTAGACGTTTCGTTGGTTAAATCTTATTTAAACTCGCGGAAATTAAATTAATTCGCCAGCGAAATGAGCTAAAACTTATTTCAAGTATCTCGGGTTAACGTTAACGTCTTATCAGTCAAGTGTTCGGTTTCATGGATTATCTTCATAATTCTTTCTCTTCCTGGAAGGAATCTATTTTCGATAAACTGATAACTACGTTTAGAATTTTTACAAAAGACCACGTTTCCTTGAGCAACATCGACGAAACGATTAAACGAAAATTTCGAATACATCTGATCGTCCGATTCTTCTTAACCGGATTCTTCTTAAACCACACTTCCTCGAGCAATTTCGTTCGGAGACTATTTCTCCGGGCGAGCTTATTAAATTTACAGGAGTTTAACGCATGACGTCTCCCCCCGGCACGGCGAAGCGACCGTGCTGCGTAATCAGCGACAAACGTTTCTGCGCGAACGGCCGCGGAACAGTCGAATTAACAGTTGTAATAATAGTTACATAAAACGGTGGTAGCGTGCGCGGTGAACTACGAAATTTCCGTAATTGAATAGTCCCCACCGATAACCGAATTCCCCGCGCATTTCTATTTCGTCGGTGTCAATCTATGCACACACGCGTGGTACGTAGCAAGGATTTGTAAGTACACTCTCGACACGACGAAACTGTCCTGTTGCTTACACCAGATACAGAACTTTTCCTCCAACGATATTGATTTTCCGACCCGATACACAGACAGACAGGCCGGCCAGTTTTTCAAATCTCCGTCTCGCAAGCCGATTTTCAGCAATGGAATGCGCCACCGATACCAGCCAGTTAGAGGCTTAATTTCACATCTCATAAAACCGCTGACCGCTATTGCTACCCCCCCGACAGAACCGTTCCTACGCCGATCCACCACCATTATATCAAAGTGAAACTCCATCGTTGAAAAACGAGCATCGGCTTCTCGTTACTGTTGCGCACGGATAGCTCTCTCCTCACTCCATCCTCTGTGCATCCCCTTTTCGCATGCCAAGGAGAAAGCTTATAAGCGGGTAACGTTTGACTGGGGGGTAGTCTACGATACAAACCGACCAGAACCTTCTCCATCGATACATTCGACATATGCGCCCATGCCGTGAATACATTTCGGCTCGATGCTTTCCGTATCGCCGTTACCCCCCTCGAGACGTCGTTACGTCACAAAATTTCGATACCCGGATGAAAAATCGACGGGACGAATCGATCGAGATCGAATCGGCAATTTTGCCGCGTGCT
This sequence comes from Habropoda laboriosa, assembly GCF_001263275.1. NCBI lineage: Eukaryota > Metazoa > Arthropoda > Insecta > Hymenoptera > Apidae > Habropoda > Habropoda laboriosa. Next base: position 1,941,325 of record NW_017100150.1, on the reverse strand, counting down.
TGAGAATCTGTCACGTGGATGGCTTGTGTAATACAAACGTGACCTTATGTTGTTTCGGGGGGTAGGAATGAAAATCTGATTACACTTCGGTCTCGATACTTATTGAATTATTTGGCTGTTTTGGGATGGGAGAGGTAGAAGAAGTTTCGATGGTATTGGGTCGTTGGGAGAATTCCTGGCGATTTTTGAGTAAATTTTAAAATTTTGCGTTTGGAACGACGATTTCTTTACTCTACGAGATATGGAAATTGATTTATTTTCTTTTTATGATCGAAATTTTCGGTTTGAAATTTTGTCATTTGCGGGCAATTCTTCGTGAACGATTCGATCAAGGATATTAACAGTGGATGCATCGACCGGGTCAAAAATGACCCATTAGCAACTTTCCTAATTGGTGATCGTTCGACATTGATATTATCGTTTACAACATTCCAACCTTATGTTCAGCAAGCATACTCTCATTTACATTGATACTAATCTAATTTTTCAATCACGTTGTAGTTACATAAAAATTCTCTTTTGGAAAGTCGCTAATGAGTCATTTCAAGCCTCCTATTTCTGTTAAACTTGTGCTTCCTAGCGATGCGGTATTTCAATCTGTTTAAATCGAGCATGAGAATTTTTTCCTGAATTCCATAATTTCCAATTTGCAGAATTATCGTAGCTTGAACTCGACGAACTTAATACACTTAGGAACGTTCGGAAAGTTGGGAAAACAAGCATCGCCGGGAACGTTGCGTATCTCGCAGGTTCGCGTGCGGGACGCAATAACGAGAAAAATTTATACCACGCCGTGCAGCTTTATCTTCGAGGGACGGACAGATTTTTCGGGAGTGACTGTTGTATTTCTCGCGAACCCGTTGCGGAAAACAATTTTACGTTGAAGGGGACCGCTGCGGTGCGCCCGAGGGAGTAATACGGACCTGACCCCACAAATATCTGAGAGCATGAGTATAAAATTTTCGTTGGCCGGAATTGGATTGTTATTTTAAAATGTACAGCCGCGAGCGCGATTAAATCGAGAGACTGGCCGGGGAACAACGTGCAACACAGCGCCGGTCGGATACTGAAACTTCAATAATGAATACTTTGCATTTCCATATTTTTCATTCTCACCCGAAGGAAATTGAACGGCCCTCCTAATTTATAATAAAAATCGAAACCCCACCGGAGAGCGTTCGATAATACGATCGCGTGAAATACACCGATTATGCGTCCCTCCCCGGATCGCGTTTATTCCGCGTTTCATTAGACCGTTAGCAGAAGTTAGTAATCTACTAATAAGAATAATCTAGCTTTCGGTTCGAAGAATCCTTAACCGACGATAAAGAAGATTTTAAAGGGGGTGCGCCGCGTTGAGGCTTCTAAAAAGGGGAATTTTTTTTTTTAGGTAATTATTTAATAAATGTTTCAATTTTTTCTGAGGATGTAAATGTAATTCTCATCTTTCATCTCGAATTTTTGAAAAGTAAAAATGTTGAAAATTGGAGAAGTTATTGCGAAATCTCTTATGATGGAACATCGATTGCTGGCTGCCATTGCTGGCAAGGTATGGAACGTCCAAAATGAAAAATTATTCTTGTTTGACAAATAGCAATGTGTTATCAACAATTCAGCGTAAGATTTTTTAATTTTTCAGAAACATTTAAAGCCGATTTTCTTTTTGGTAAAAAGAGGTTCTTGCTTTTCAAACTGCTATCACTTCTGTAATAATTACAATTCTTGAAAAATCCTACGCTACATTGTAGATGATATTAATATTGCAGATCCTAGCAGAAGAGGTTTCGCATTTAGCGAATAACTCCTCCATTTCGCAACATTTCTACTTTTCAAGAATTTCAAAGAGAAACTAAAAGTTACATTTATGCCTTCTGCAAAAATTGAAATTTTTCATCTACTAGTCACCTCTGAAAAAAATTTCCAAAATTGACCTACTTTTAGTTTTAACTTAATCCAGCGACGGTTGCACATATATGTGCACAGATAAAATAAGAACTAAAAGAGAATTTTTAAGTACGAAAGGGATAAGTAGAATTTCCGTCTACTAGGTTAACGAGGCATTGTTTCGACAATCAAAGAAATTTGTTTTACGGGCGACCAGCGTCGTTCATGGTTCTTTCTCTGTCTTAATTAAGATAAAGGTAATAATTCGAGCTATCGGTAGGAAATGGCTAGCGAAAGTGGCCGGATTATACGTAATAGTACAGTTCCCCGCAATCGGAAATTTACAGTTCATTTAAATAAAAATTTCCACACACACGCTCACTCTAACAGAGGGCATTTTCTTTATTAATTCTTTATTTTCCCCGGGTGCACCATGTTCCGTAACTACCTTCGCATTTACACCGAACCAGGATCAACGAAAAAATCTACCAGCCATAAAAACCGCTGATTTTATCTAAATTTGAACTCGCACGAAAGCTAGTTATACGCGCTGCTACACTCGTCTCGGCTCGAGGAATCGCTTTCTTTTTATTAAACGTATGACCTGTAGAATTTTCACGTACTCAAAGCACAGTTTTCGTCTCTGATAGAACTTTCAATCGCGGCTTAACTAGCGGATTAAAATTTTTATGAGTTACGTCGAAATACGCTCGCGAGTAACGAGAACATATTAATTCGCTTTATTGCCCGGCCACTACCGTTGCTTCGAGTATTCAAAGTTTTTAGCTTCATTACTGGAAACTCCGTTTTTCTCTCAAAGTGACATCGACGTTTCGAAAGTAGGCAACCGCGCTCTGTACGTTGATTTTTACCGCTTCTGCCACGATTGTTTACCGTACTCGGATTTGCTTCATTTCCATTTCGGCCGAATCTTTTGTGCAACGGTACGATTCTACTTTAAACGAAATTACCCGTTGTATTTTCTTTTTCGGCGCGAAACATTCAAAATGCGAAATTTCACGGTTCAACTGTAAAATTGATAATCGGTTGAAAATGTTTTCGTTGTTTGCTGATATAGAATCGTACCGAGAAATATATATATAATAACGTTTTTCGTGTTTCGATGATAATTTATCATATATTTTACTAACTATGCACGCAAACGTCGGTAATTTACTGCTTCAACTCTTTGGGGCAGAGTGGGGTAAAAAGTGTCCCACATTTTCGGTACTTACATATGCACAGTGGGATGTTTTTCGTCCCATCTTGAAACATTAAGATAACAATAACTTAATCTGTTTTCGCAAGTTTCACGGTGAGACTATTTGTCTCGTCTAATAATGAAATATCCAAGCACATCTTTTTAACTTTGAATCGTTTTACATCATAATTCGCCGTTTATAAATAGAACAAACCTACTTTGCTACATTTTTGGAAAATAAAATTTCTGTCCAACTAGAGTCCCTTTTTGGTCTTAAAAGTCCTGCGTCCCAAAGAGATAAGAAAATCAAATATATTGTAGATTAATTTCAATTTAGTAATCCTTAGTCTTAGAAATTACAACGAAAGTTAGAATTGAAATTAATCTGTGTTACCAATATAATCAAAATTTCGCCAAAATCTGTTCCACGTGTCTGACTCGTCGCTACAAGACAAGGGGTTACGTCTAAAACAAACTCCTAGTAACTATATATACAAGTTAAAACAACTGTTTCGAAAAAGGCACAATTTCCATGATAAATGGGAGATATTGTTAACGCGAGATATTCCATATCTGCATTACTTCACAGTATTTAAATGTACTCTGAAATGAAAGAGTGGCCGTAGTGAAAGAGAAGTTTGAACATGTTCTGAACAATAGATTGAAATTTTTCAGAGGTAATCTCTCTGAAACCTACAAATGAAACAATTTATAATGTTATGCAGAAAGGTGAAATTAATCCCTGGTGAATTCAGGGATGCGTATATATGTACGTATAGTGTAAAACGGATGAAATCCTCGTGCCTCGCGTTAAATTTAACGTAACATTTTATGTTTCAAATGTTCTTATCTTGTGAATGCATAATAATAAAAAAGAAAAAAAAGAGAGAGAGAGAGAGAGAGAGAGAAAGGTATAAAGTACGAACTCGTTCTCAACGTACAATTTAAAATCTAATTAGAAGCTCCTATTGCACTATTTAGGTGGAGTGAAAAAGTTATTTTTAATTTCGAGTGTCGTGCACATGCTTCTGCTGGAGCTCGATAAATTGAAATTGCATAAAGGTGCTTCATTAGAAAGCACACGAGACGACTATGCGGTGAAAAGTTTTTTAAAGCATCGGTAATTGTGTAGATTAAAACCGACAGCTGTATTACGCGCAGTATAGTCTATCACTATGAAAGCTCTCATTCAGAAAATAAGTAGGTCGACAAGCGTATATTGAAAAAGTTTGTAGACATTTCATTTCCTGTCTTCGACCAGTAATGCTGTTTGTTCCTTGTCTAAATCACTGTAAACGTTTCTTTAACATCGCCAATTATTTGTCACGTCTCGCTCGCTTTTTATCCTGGCGCACCTTAACAATATCGGAGAAAGACGCTAAACCGTACTTCTGACATATGTTTTGCATCAACCTACAAGCTTTCCCGCTTGTATTCAACATTACTTTAACAATTTACGAGGGGAGAGAAAAAGTGTACACACGTTGTTCTCGTGAACGCAACAGAGATTAAAGTTTAACACCTTGCAGTATAACAGCGAGTCAGACTCGTGCCAGAGATTTTAGCGAAGATCTGATAGAAACAGTTGTATCGGTAAGAAAAATTCATTGAAATTCCAATTTTCGATTTAATTTGTGAAACTAAAGATTGCCAAATTTAATTAGTCTATAATACATCAGCTTTTCTTTACTCAACCCTCATCCGTTCCTCGCGTCAATTTGACACACTTTCCCGGTAAAAAATTGTATTATTCGGCTATTTGTAGAAAAAATGTTTTGTTTATTTTCTATATTTAATAAAAGAATTTACAAAATTTATTATTTACCTTTTCGTTTAATTGATTTTTTACCATTGTGTCAAATTGACACCGAGGGACCTACTAAGATGCGAAGCTGAGGGACGGATGAGGGTTAATATAGTACATACTAAAACAGGAAATGGCTGACGCTTAGATGCACAGTCCGGAGAAGAAATCGAGGGATTAATATTCCACAGCCTCTCGATTTCTTCTGCGAGGGTTGGTGAAGAATGTACACAATCGTGTTATTTCTCCGAGCAAAGGTATGCAGAATTTTGTAAAACGGGGAAAATCGAACTGGCCGTATAAAACTGTGTAATTACGGCGAGGAAAAAGCAGGAGTGGCAAAGAAAATTGAAACGGTGGGATTGATAAGTGCGGGGACGTGACATCTGCAAATTAACGCAACTCATCCCCCGAGTATCGCGACTCATTTCGAGGTCGGGAAGAAGATATGTACCAACTGGCGCGTATTAAAGTAAAAAGATTGATGACGCGTCCTCGATGTGTATGTACGCTTTCCCCGAAACGCCAATGCAAAATCTTTCGTGACTCACTAATGTTTTGTAGCGGTTCTTGTTTTGGCACAAACGTTGATAGATCGTCTTGTTGATCAATGATGGGATCAAGCTCGTCCGTCGCCCGCGAGAAGAACGATCAGCGCGCGATCACGAGCTGCACGAGCGAAGAGGATAACAAAGGGGGAGAAAATTTTCTTGTTTCGACTAATTTACTCGTTACCTTTTTTCTGGCATACGTACGTTTTTCGCGGAACTTTGAAAATGCTGATTTAAACGTTTTTCCTTTCGAAGCAACAACTTCTGTTACAGTTTGTGCTGTTGCGACTGTGGAGTATAAAATTCTTAGGATCTCTGTAGTATCTCACAGGGATAAAATTTACAACTTGTGTTTCGTGAGAAATGAAGTGTCCGATAAGTTTCAGTGTACTTTTAAGGAAAGATATGAGATAGTTACAGGAAAAAGGAAAGAAAGGTAAGAAGTGTTGTAATTCCAAATAAAATCATTGATTTATCAATAGTAATTTTAAGGTTTATCTAGGAGAACTAGAAAGGAGCTTCTTGTGCTGAACAGAAAATTATTTAAGAAGCCTAGATTTTTCTAAGTAAAATTACTATTACAGTGTGGAAGATAAGAATTTATTTCGTGACTAAGAGACGTCAATATTGGCCAAAAGTATGCAGTTGCTAAAAGGTTATGTTCAGAATCACCCTCCAGAATTAATTGTCACCTTTACTCTAAAGCACTGAGTAAAAGAGAAAGTGAAAGAAAAAATGTATGAAATTTTCACGATTTTTGTTTTATGACAACGAGAGAATTTCATTTGTATCAGGATGAGTTTACTCGTTCAATTAAAATTGTCTCAGATGAAAATTACACAAATTCAATTTCTGTTTCAGCAACGTGATAATTTATCACCTTGCAAGGAGGTTCATTATTTCATTCTCCCTTATTTTTTATCACACTCGTATTTCGCCGATAAGTCCAGCCTCGCTCTCGAACAATCCCTAGAAATAGAAACTCGCTAGCGACCCTTTAGAATAAAGCTGTCGGTCCCCACTCGCGTTATTCTAACACAGTACTATCTACCGAAGTACAGTACGTACTCCGAAGCTGGTCAACTTCTCCCGCTGTTTTCAATTCTATTACAGAAACCCTAATCTCGCTACGAACTACGTCCAACCAATATGAACAAATGAATCACACTCTGCATTTCATTGTAGCGATTAATAACCGTATAACAGACGAATAAGAACCACCTAACCGAGCCGTTAATAAAATTCTTCAGAAGGTAAATTAATACTCCACTAGAATTTCAACGAGATACTTTCTTACCGAGATGTAACGCAAACGCGTTGAATTTTCTTTTAATTTTCCCTTCATATATGCCGACATAATTTCATTCCGCGAGCAACGGGTAAACTCGAGTTTTAATTCAATTCGAATGTGTATATCCTTCATTGAACAAAAGCGCATTGCTCGTCCACACGTTCAACGTATTTCCGTTAGAAAATATGTACACTGAATTAACTAATCGAACAACGATAAGAACGTCCTAACCCTCGTACGACGAACGCAGGGTCGTTTTGACTCAACAGCGATAAAGCAAGGCGGCTCAGATTACGTTTGGTATAGGAAGTACACCAATTCCAATGTAAATAAAATGTAAACAAACAAGAAAAATATAAAATGTATACAGTTGAAAGTATACACTTCTTGAAACCCGTGTACGATAGAAATTTTGCTATGGATCAAGATGACCCTGCGTTCGTCTCCCGCGTCCCTCTAAAACCATTCGCCTTCCGAGGGTTAAACGTTTCAACGAAACGTACAATGTTTCTGTTTAAATGCTAAACCACAGAAAACATACAAGCACCCCCGAGCAAAAGAGATCTGCGCAACCTTTTTTCACATATCATGAATAGCACATTCGCCCTTCCGCATAACTACACACACACATATACGTCGCGTACCTATACAACACCGGTCACAACCACAACAGCAAAATCATTCACGACTCTACGATACTTTATATCGCCGCTCATACGGACAGAACCGGGTTGATAGATAGTTTGGTTGACCGACAACGAAGCGAAACTCGTTCGTCGTCTAGGGGAGAAGAATGATCGGTGCACCGTCACGGGAGACAGTGGCAAAGAGGATGGATAAAGAAAAAGAAGGAGGCGTGAAGGACGAGGCGAGGTTAACGGAAAGACAGGTAGCTGGGTACCTGCCTATTATTCACGCGCAAGATAGGTGCAACGAGTGGTGGGGAGGGGGTTGATCTAGCTCGATCTAGAAGAAGCCAGGGTGAGGCCAGACTTAGGAAGGTAGGTTAGGGGTTCGTGGCGAATTCTTATAAATCAAAACAGACACGCTATCCCGTCTCATAGGGTGTTTCCACCCTTTCCTGCACCGGCACCTGTGCCTCCTTTACCTCTTTACCTCGCGTTACCGTTCACGGAACAGAAGAGAGATGCTCGATGAGAGTAAGTAGGCGTAGGAAAGAATCGAAGAGGAAAAGGTCAGCTCTTTCGGGGGGTTGAACGAAGGCCAGTGGTAGGTTGGGTGTATTATTACGTTTTGCGCCGCGGACAGATGATTAGACAGTTGAACGTCGATGATGTCGTTGAAGGATACAGGTTTCTTACGAAGGACGAGAATAAATCAAGTTACGGAACGTCTATGTCGATGTTGTCGTAGTTCTAGATGAAACGTGAATTCGAGGCAAAATAGATTAATACGACGCTATTGATGTTCAATGAATTATTAGGCATGTTCGTTTGCTCGATCTAATCTCTGTCGGTAATTGGTTAATGGGAACATTGAGTTTGGAATAATCGGAGTTCTTGAATGCTTGATTGTCGATAGAAGCGAGTAATATAGAGGGTGTTTTTAAAAAATTATTTCGAGTTTGATTACAAATGTTTAATGAAAGTGAGTAGAAGGATTAGAAGAGAGTAATTGTTTTCAATCGTCACATCTGTGATAAAAACAAAGATTTATCTTATCATATCCCTACTTTGATATTTATAAAATAGTGAAGAATTATCTTGACCCTTTTTTTTTAAATTTTTACTGTATATAAACTTGTTGCTTATTTCAATTTTACTGAAAATGCTAAATTAAAATTGTAAAATTCTCATGTGCAATGTTATGCTACAATCGGTAAAACAATTTATTTTAATTTTAAAATAGCATGCAGATATGCATATTTTCTATTTGCCAATGTTATCTCGTTACACTTATCTCTCCTCTTTTGTATTTGATAGTCCCTCCACGGAAGAAACTATGTCACTAATATATGTATCATACACAGACAACGCTTACAGCACTGTAAAGTATCGACTATTACCATTCGTAAACAGTACTGAATTTTCATTATTAAAAAAAAAGAGAGAAAAGTGCATTAATATAACAATATTATTATTTACAAATAGAAACTTGACTAGCTACATTTGCAAGTATCATATGCACCGAACAAAAACAATAAACTCTCGTACAATTTCTACGTACGTAGGATGAACTTGGCGCGATTGCTACCTGCTCCCCATACCACACATCCAGGACTTTGCACGATTAAACACGAAAGTAAGATAGAAAACGCCACATCGAACCGCGGTGGTAATATGAAACGAAGCTTCGCTTTTTATCCCGGAATATCACGTCCATTGTTTCCTTCCTGGTGGTGGCTCCTTTGATAATTACGACACAATGGTAACAGCGGAAAATTCCCGCGATGAAGGGAGAGGCGTCAGTAAGATCCGCGACCTGGCTAGATTTCAACAACGGTGAACGCAACACGCTCGCGCGCTCACCGCCGGGTGAAACAGCGGTGGAAAATAGAAAACAAAGCGAAGAAAACTTACGAGGGTTCTGGACGTGCACAGGAGACGGAGGGTTGGTTCGCGTGACGACAACCGGAGGAGGCATCTTGGCGTGCAACGCGGCCAGACACGAATTCGCCACGTCGTAGATGAGATAGGCGCTGTAGTATCGGCTCGCACTGCCCATTTTCAATTTATTCTTACCCGGCACCGCAGCCATTTTCGCGTCCAACGTAGCCCCAGCATAGACCACGTGCAATACACGCACACACACAGAGAGAGTGGGTTTGCTTAGTTCACCGATTACTACTTTTCCCGCTGGACGATGATCGACGCTGATTATCCAGCTTGACCTCGGGCCAGATTAGAACGCCAACCAGCCATCGTGATCCAAACTCTAGGTGTATATTCAGCGATATAACCGGCTGATCGGTTCCCCGCCATCGCCTAACACTGGAGGAACGTGCATGACGCTGTTTATCGTTCGGCTTCACCCGCGTGGGATGCCCTTCCAGCGTCGTCGTCCAACTGGCGGAATGTGGGATATCAAGCGCGAGATTTCGGGAATAACGACCTGTTTGTAATGTTACGATTATTGAAATCGTCGATGGCTTTTGTTGCACGAAAATCGATTCGAATTACGCGGCAATACGCTCTTTGATATTCTATTAGCGTATCTGATCACTCGACGGGTTTCTATTGTCGGCCTCTGTGTTCTTTGCATTCGTGTATCAGGCAAGATGAGTTACATAAAATTGCAGTTCTTTTTTTATGCTTACTTTTCATCCTACTTCTGCAGGAAATTTCAGGTATCGAGTGCGACAATTATACGTTTCGTATTTTTTTAAAATATAACAAACAAATGTTAACTTATTACCTGTACGTAGAAAAATCTGGTATTTTCTGTTGGTATTATTAGAGAAATATTTTTTCTAAATTTTCACTTGACGTTATCCATGAGAAATTGATCACTGTATAGAAAGCTTCGTTCTCGTAAATAATATTCTACGCAATATTTGATATTCTCCGTATAACGGAACGAAAGCACGTGAAATCTATATCCACTGAAAAGATAATCGACGCTATTAGACGATTTTCAATATCACTGAAAAATACCCTGCATTACGTCTTTCAACAACGGCCGATTTCCGACGAGAGTACGATCGGTACACAATTCATTCGAAGGACAGAAGCACTCTTTAATCGAAACTTTCACGATGACGACGTAAAAATCGACGGCACTGTAAAACGATGCATTTCCACCTCATTCTTCCAACACTTTTACGAAGGAACATTCCTCCGACTAAATCTCTCGAAAGAGGCTTGTTAAATAATCGTCACATAAATGATTCCCCTTCCACTTCCATAGGTTTCACCTAATTCCACATTTCTCAAAAACGAAGGAAAAAAAAATACTATCACTCCACGCACAATAACGATCCGCGAAAACTTGTCTCTATATATTTTCCCTCGGTATAAATTAATCGAACGTCGTTCCCTGTGGTACAGGAGTCCGGCGACTTGTTACCCGATCAATTTTCGAAGCAGCCAGATCGTCTGGGTGCGCGTAGATTGGCCCGAAAATCGCGCGTAACCTCGTTTCTGGCACGTACATTAGATGTTCGATCCTCGATCGACACGGAACGACGCAGACGAGGCGCCGTTCCCTCTGCAACAACAACGAAAATCACTCGAGTCAATTATCCCCGGGGCTCGAACGAGTATGACGTCGGGTGTTTCACGGTGACGAGACGCTGGCACTGATTTCGATAGTGCTTCTCGAACATGGATCCACGATATACGGCGACGACGACCGGTCAGATCGGTGGGCTGGGCAGCCGAACGGAAACGGTGCGGTTCCGCGGACCGGAAGCCTGAACCGGAAGCGTCACGAGTCAACGGGCGCCTCACTGATTGCATGCCGCAAACTCGGATAGATAAAAACGATCGCCGACCGCTTACGCGGTCTCCATTTGATTACGCCGTCGTTGCTTTACGCTTCGATAGCTTTAGGGTTTTCGTACGTTAAACGGTTTTCGTAGTTTGAGGAAATGAACTTAAAAGTCCCGACAGCAGCCGCCGTGTTGCTATTTCTGCTCGCATAACCCTCCTATACGATCCGTGGTCGCTCGTGTAAAGTTTTTGCCAAATTGTTACGGTTCTGTTCTATTTTTTTTCTCTTTTCTTTAGTTTTTCCCAACTTTTCCCCCTGTGGTATATGCAAGTTGTGCAAAAATTCGATACTTTATTGTACGTTCTTGAACAGTGTTTTAAATGACTAAAAATGTGGAAGCGTTTAAGTCGATCGGTTTGTGTATTTTCAGAGATTTAGGAAAAAATGTGTAAGTTTGGTGTATGAAATTTTTTGTCGAGTGTGATTTGACGAATATGTGGGCGATGTTTGCTGAACATTTCATAGAACACCCTGTATAGCGTTCGCTATATATCGATCATTACTGACAGAAATCATCAAGCTGAGAAACAATGAAGCTCGCGTGGCCATGCTCCAGCTATTGACGCATATAATTATCACCGGAATCGATTACATGCCATTTTGAGCGGTGTGAACCGTGAAAGGAGCTCGATACGATACCAAAGAGAATGCGTCATCGTAAATGCAAGACGAAATTTTTGCAATTACATTGCTGAAATTAGTATATTAAATCTACGGACTTAAGAAATGAATTTGGTAGATTAAATCTGAGGATTTAAGAAAAATTGAAATGAATTGAAAAATATTTCGGTTATGAAACAGAAATTTTTAAACACTTTCGTAAGTAGCTTGTAAAAAATGTTGTTTCACTAATAACAGTGTGATAATTACGCAATGTATCGGTTATATAATAGGAATTAAATATTTTCTTTTTACATTACGCAATTGTACAAAATACCGACAACTTTTCGATAAATTATAAAACATACGATTCACATGTTTGCCAGTACAAAAAATATACTTACTTTATATTTATTTAATATTTGTCAAACGTAAGCTATGTTTTATATTTGCATTTTTGCAGGACACTTTTTACCGACGATAAAACTTAACAAATCCACGAAAGCTGCCGATTCTTTTTTGCAAAAGATTGCTTAATTGAAATAAATATTAATATTAATCTTACAGTATTTCAAGTTATTTCATTCAAACATTTCAAATTCCCTTAAATTCTGTCAAATAGAAAATGCTCAAGCCTTTTAATTCGCAAGCCCCTGATACACGAATACAAAGATTCTACTAAAATCATCGACCATCTTTTCCGAAGAAGCGGTTCATCGAAGCGAAAGAAAATCGCGGAGAAAATTACGATAGCTTTTTACACGAAATTCCAACGACACAGAAAACCAGCGAACGAAAGATGATTAATAATTCGAACGTGCAATGCTAACAAAAACCGAAAGGATTCTGCAAATTTGACATTATACCGGAACTGACGGTAAACCAGCGAATTCGTATCTTGAACAGTGTGATTAGGTCGCGATAGATATTCCAATGATTTGTTGACTAGGACGCGGGTTCATCTATTAATCACAAGCGTATTTGCTTTCAAAACTCTGTAGCCGTTGCAATGATTTCTCATCGATTGCTCTGCGTCACGGTAATTAACCGTCACACTTTACAAACCGTTATACCGTACCAACGTTCGATAAGCTTGCTAATCAACGAGCAAACAATTTTGCAAAAAAATTTCCAAACATTCAGAATTATGCTAAGTATGTATCTACGCTTCGTAATTACGTCTAATCTATGCAACGTTACGACGTATAGTAAACTCGGTAAGCCGGAACGAACACAAAAGTTGTTCAAACTGGTACAGTCGTTGCACTTCACGAAGAAAACGAAAAGAAAAAAACAAAATTGTACATAACAAATTTCCGTCACTTTCACGATTATTTTAAAAAGCGTAATCAGCAGAGAGTTCTGAGATAATCAATCACTAATTCCAAGGAGAAAGTGCACGTGTAACGTTGATTTTGTAAAAGAAGACGATACCAGGCTGTGTATTAGTATCACAACACTCACATGACCACCTATCTACACCTAAATCGTGAAAACTACACTGCGACAGAGAGAGTTCGGTAAAAAGTACACGTGTCACGCGAAAATTGTCCGAATATCGTAAGCATTGCTAAAGCGGTCGGAGTTGTACTGAAAAGCACTCGACCTCCTAGCCCAAGGAAGAAGTGCGTACAAACACAATCTCGTGTTGTTGTAAAGCGTGTAACAGTGGACGACGATACGCGTCGTATACACAGGTGCATGTACCAGCAACGTCAAACTGGATGAACACCTATATGCCAGCGTTTCCCAATGTGTTACGTTAAATGGGAGAAAGCAAATCTTTTCATACGCCGATGCGTCTATTCTGGTTGCAAGCTTGATAAATGATGGAATACAATTGTGTGATTTGAAAATGCTTTCAGAATTAAAGGGATTTACTTTCTTTTTTTTTTAATCAATTAGCGTTGGGAAATTTAGTGAATTCAAGCAGAGCGTGGTTAATGCTTAATTTGAAAAATTTGGATATTCATAGGGAACAGTGTGAAAAGTTTGAAAATCAGAAATAGTGCTTGATAATTCGAAGTGTAAATTTTTAACGAGGATGATAAGTGATGGAATACAATTGTGCTCCACTGTGTGAAGCATTTTTGCATTTGTGATTTGAAAATGCTTTCAGAATTAAAGGGATTTATTTTCTTCTTAAATCGACTAGTGCTGCTAAATTTTGTGAATTCAAGCAGAGTGTGTTTAGTGTTTAATTTAACAAAATTCAGGTATTTATGAGTAAAGAATTTAAAAATTAAATATGTTGTTTGATAATTCAAAGTATGAACGTTTAATGAAAGGTTGATTAAAAAGAATTTAGTATTTGTTTCTGCAGTGTTGATAAATTTTGATATTCATATCGTTATCAAATATAACCACAATGTTATTATAAATCGTACACAATAATACTGCAACTCTATAATAATTGTACACAGTGATAAAAGTAGATCAGCAATACAACGGATAATTGCTTGCAGGTAACTGCAAATATTTTGACAAAATATTGCCTTTCAATTCCTAAACTGAACACAATTTCACAATAATGTGGCTATTCAAACTTGTGCAAAGAATCATATACCGTGCTACTGTATAAATATTAACATTAACAGTAGCATTACTATTTCATTCAGCAAATTGAACTTTGCAAAATATTCCTCACCCTGTGTAAAAAAAAAAAAACAACCAAAAACCTGTCGTTCTCTATTTCTTTCTCTAAACTACAATCTGTTGTATTAAACAACAGTAAACAATTTTTCTATTAACATCAAAGCAGCAGTAGCAAGCAAATCAGCTTTGTTCTCTGGATTTTGTTACATTCTCCGTTTAAAAACACATGTACGCACGCACGCACGCACATACACACGGTTGAATCGAAAATTTCGACTAAATTACTCGTCCGCGTTGCAACATCCGATGAAATAAGCGACATCGCGCGTTTCGAATGGCTGTTCTTTGAAGGCTCAACGAGCAGTTCGAAAGCGTACAGTGAGTAAATTAGTTTGGGAAACGCTGTCGCGGAGGCGAGCATCGTCATATCGCATCGCTTGGTGGTTCGCACACCGAGAAGCAGGCTGGCTCGGTTACATCGCGAACGGGCCGACGACAATGGACGCGCGACAGGAAGGCAGCCGTATCAAATGCTTAACAGTCGACACAATGCCACGTATACACGCGTGCAGCTGCGCTCGCGAACGTGAGTCCGCCCAGAGTGCGGCACACGTTGTCGTTTCCGTCGTGAAACATTTAAACCGAAATGTTACAACGCTAATATCGCGCGATCGTGCCGAGGGTCAGAGTGGAATATTTTATTCTCCTCCGCGTCTCGATTGCCTTTTCTTCTTTCTTTCCGACCCTTTGCGTTGTCCTTCCGAAGACAACTGATCCGACGAGAAATTATCCAGCGATAAGTGTTAGACAGGATTGTCAGGATGTTGTAAGCAGAGAGTGTTGGTCGACGGAGTGTTGTAGATAGAGTGGAAGTGTTATTGGAGTAGTCAACGTATTATACGAGTCGTTTAACAGTTGCCTTGGAGTTGTATGAGTCGTTTTATAATTGCTAGAGTTGCATAACAATTGCACTGCAAGTTGTATCAAATTGTTATTAGATTCGCTTATCACGTTGTGTCAATTGTCATTGCAGCAAAGAGTAATTATGAAGTGATATAGGAAAAACAGTTAAAAATGTAGATTTCGTAATAATTATGTTACGATAGGTTCTGATAACAGTATCAGTATCCACTGAAAGTACTTTAACACTAGAACAACTAAATAGAGTTGAATGTGATTGTTCGATTGTCCTTGTCCGGTCGCGCAGCCCACCGGCCAGTCACATATCATAAATTAATAAACAGTCCTTTCCAGCCGTCTTCCTAGCAAATTCCTTCCCTATCATAAAATAGTTCAAGTCGCACCCTGGTCATGTTTCCTATCCCTTTCCCCTTTCCGGGTTTTTCCCAAATTATTTCAACTTTTGCCCACCACCTTCACTCTCACGTTCTCCTTCCACTAGTTTCCTAATATCCAATCACACCTCCGCATTTTTCGAGACCTTCTTTTCCACCACCTTCAACGTCCAACCAATCAGAACATACACCGACCTAATATATACCCACGCACCACCACAAATAAACAGAGTTCAAAAAGGACACTTCGCGAGGACAAGACAAACCAAAAGACACATCCCAAGTATCATTCCTTACCTCCGGAAACGATCGTAAGGAAATCCCTGTACGATACGCGGTGTCGAAACATCGAAGTGAAGAGTTACGACTTTCACTAACGCGCCGTCTTTATTAAAGTAGATCACGTTGCATCGCGAATTCGTGCAAAAACAGTGATAAAGTTTTTCCCTCCTGGTACGTTTAGATAAGACTGTATAAAGAACATCGAAGTTAGAATCATTCATGGAAAATAAATTGGTATATCTAATTATTCCTTGGTTTCAACATAAGACGCTATATAGTTGAACATAAGCATCTAAATAATTTCTGTAATTTAACCTTTCCGCTACGGCGCGCTTCTGACAAAATATGATCGCTATGAACGGAGCGCATTACTGACTAGTCGACACTGAGGTACATTTCATATCTGATTTTTCTTTCCCATATGTTTCCAAGATCAGTCTTATAAGATTTAAATGAAATATGGCAAACGATAATTTTGTCGCCAAAACAAAAAAGAAACAAAAGTATATATGGTATGAACGCATATGTACGCTCTTCGTACCCGAGCGCCCACTTTTCGAGAGCGTATATATACGCCCTTCGGAGCGAAAGGGTTAATGTAAGAAATTGAGAAATTGTAAGATATGGTAATTCTAATGGTAACTTTTAACCCTTGTGTAGGCAACCAAAATGTTCACGGTAGTTTCAAGCTTTAATATCTACAATTGTTTGCAAAAATTTTTATTTTGGAAACGTGTATCGACGTACAAATGTCCAAAGTTTTTACGATAATTTCACAAGATCGTGAAAAATTGTTAAAGGAAAATATAGAAAACTGACGAGATTGGTAATATTACTACAAGAAGAGACTCCTCTTGTACCAGAATTAAGGAAAGACTGAAGTCTAGCTAATCATTAAATATCTCAACACAGAAATTTGCGCCACTTTAAGTTCACATTCTTCACGGTGCCAAATAAAGAGCGCTAAGTAAATGAAAAATATTTTTACAGCGTTAAATACTTTATGACTACTAACAGTAGTAAATATCATTAATAAACTCAGCCAGTCGGCGAGAGAAATGTTTCGCCAGTCGAAATAATTTGATGGTCACATTACGACATATTGCATTCACCTTCACATACCCTAAATGACCACGAGGTCAAGATTGTAGCACTCCATTTGAAGAAACGAAGGTGACTATAAAGCTCAAAATTTATTCAATCTAAAAATATTTCACGCAAGTATCGTAGAAAACATATACAATAAACAGTTTTCCGATATCTCATTTTGGTTGGAAAATATTCACTTGTAACAGTTTACCCAACTCACCCTCTATATAATACACATTATATCCGAAACAGTTACCAATTTACAGAGAGTGAAGTCTCTGGACTTATCCAAAGTCCGCCTGAGCCATTTATTATCCTCGGAGATTTCAATAGCCATAATATATTGCGGGGATCCGTAAACTGATAGAAGAGGAAGAATTCGAGAAAAAGTAATAGACAGCCATAGTTTAATCCTTATAAATGACACGAAACCAACCCGCTTTAGTCTTGCTAATGACACCCTCAGCTCGATCGATCTGTCATTTGGCTGTACAAAATCAGCTGCTATGTAGACTGGAAAATAGTCGAAGACGTATGATAGCGATCATTTTCTTATCTGCATCCCTTATAATGTCAATTAAGTCAGAAATGTCACACAGAAAAAACACCGAAAGAATATCCTGAAATAAATGCTAACGGAATAGACGAACTCTTGGACAAAATTAATATCGTCTAGGAAAAGAAGTGATATTAAAAAAAAATAAAGCGTCTTATATTTTTTAATTTTTCCAATTACCATTTCCACCAGTTTTTCAGTTGCCCTGCTCTTTAATTGTTCCGGTGGACAACAATAACAAAGTAGACAAATTCTTCCTCTGTAACAACTTACTTCGCGAGAGAAAAGGAAGCGAAGGGGATAAGAGAAGAAAAGAGAACGGAGTATTTGAGCCACTTTAATTGCAGAAACTTGCAGAGATTGAATTATATTTCTTAAAATATAAACATCAAACTGGAGAAAATTTTGTTCAAACCAAAACCTTGTTAAATAATCTGTCAGGATCTTTTCAAGTTTTATCGTGCTTCTTCCACCAGGTTATATCAACTTTCAATTAAATTTTCCTTAAGATTATCATTGTTACGCTAAAATATTTTACACAGTCTACGAACAATTGTCCAGTAGTACAGATGTACTTGCTGTTCAAACGATCTGGACACATACTAATGCAAAATGACAGATACTTGTGTACAGGTCTCAGAATACACGTCGATTGTTATTGTCGTCAAGTTATTCGGCTGTATCGCAACATTAACGTTCCGAACAGCCTCTGAACTACCCCTGAATATTTAATTCGCACCGTTGTTAAGCTTCAATCGGGAAACGGAAAGCTATTCTTTCCTCGGGAAATATTGAAACTAGTCAATTACGTGTACGTTGTTAATTACTCTCTCTGTTTAATTTCGAACACTCTGTTAACTTTGCAAGAACACCGTGTGAAGAAATGTTGTTGAAACCGTGCGGCGAATAACAATTCAACAATTTGCTTATAAATGACACTTTAACGAAATCCATGGAAATTAGCGTTTAATTTATAGCAGACAATGCTTCTGCGATTAAATGTGCATCTTTAGTACCACTACTGATTAGGTTAGATAAATATTTCGGTTGGCGAATTTAACGACATTTCGCTATTGTTAACAGTATTTTATTAATAATTTTGAAAGATACAGGCGAAGAGAATATGTATCAGAATGATAATATCTATTAAATAAGGATGCAGGCACTACAGGTATTCTGAGAGCGAAATAATTTGACCGAACAAACGTAAATGGCCGGTGATATTTCACGAGCTGAAGAGCTGACAAGATCCTCTGCTCTCCTGAATGTGATCAGAACGTAAATCTCAAAGTATTAGCTTGCAGAAGTAGCGCCGCTCCAAATCTGTTCAATAAGGAGCAAAAAGGAAACGAATGGCTAGATAAAATAACGAATTATGCAAATGTATTCGAATTCCATTAAGAGTGCTATATCTATTCTTCAAACTTCTAGATGTACTTTTCATAAACTTTTTCGTGAACGGTCTCAGAGTAGCGTGCAATTGGGTACACCCGTGGAAAATTGGGTAAACCCGTGGAATATTTGACGTTGTCGTCGAAGGGATTAATCGAAAATGGGGATGACAGTATCGTACGCATAGAAAATTGCCGGGAATGTGGATTAACGGAACGCTAAAGTATAAACGTATGGGAGTAAACGGACCAGGAACATTGTTACATCACTGGGAAATTCATAGGAGCAGGTTACAAAAGGTTGATTTTGCAAACGTACCGCAAGTTAAACTTACGTTCCGTACAAATGCAAATTAAATAATTTACCGGCGAATTCGAATTGCAATTGTACAGAAAAGGAATTTATTTTTGGTCAGAATTGTTACCCGTTTCCTCCACTATTTTAACGCAGCGTCGCTAGAAAGTAGAATGTTCCAGGCAAACGGGAAATAATGTTTCTCGTTGGAAATAGCAAGTTTATCCTTTTGTAGTGATTAGAACAGATGGAAGATAGATTCTGTTCGTAAATTATTTTAATTATTTGAACTAATTCAAAATTTTACGAAAAATGGTGCGTTGCTGAATTTAGTTTTGTACCGAGACGGAGTGAAATTTATTTTGATAATGATAAAAAATAATTTTACCAATGAGTATTATCACCTTGTGTACAATGCTTCAATTGTTACATTTTAGTTTTTCACTTCTAATATTATAAATTTTCCTGTACGTGGTTATCTTTTATAAACGTAAATATAATGCTATTCTATACTATAATTGCACGTACACTACCGGCCGAAAGTTTGGAATCACCTCCCATTTTTCATCAATATTAAATCTGCTGCTAATTTTTTATAGATTTCAAGTTTATCTCAATTCTACATTCATCAATTTATCTCGTATCAATTCATTCGAACGATAAAAAATTCTCAAAGTCGCTGAATTTTTTCTGTAAATTGCAATGCTCAGTGATTCCAAACTTTTGGCCGGTAGTGTACTTGTTCCATAATATTTCACGTTGATAAAGGGCACTCACACACCCTATCACACACTGCTGAAAATAATTCGAGAATAGGGATTAATGGCGAAACAGTCAGCAAAACGACAGATTACACGATTGATACAATAATATATTTATCATACGTTTAACTCACGGAGCCATTGAATATGTCGCATCGCTTTGTTCTTCCATAAATAATTCAGACATGCTTTTTACTTTATTCTCCCTTTTCTTCGTCATACGTACGTGCGTGTGCATTATGCACAACTAATTAAGCACGAAGTTGCACGATCAAACAGCGAAATAAAATATGTCTGCTCTCTCTCCAATTTGCACCCTTTTGTCGGCAATGAAAACGCGAAAAATAGAATTGCGACGAAGGAGAACAGAAAAGCATTTTGAGGTGGCGTGATGCAGCTGTTACGCGCGAGAAAATAACAATCGGAATATCTAATTTTCGATGGGAAAATATTTTACGCGGTCATCAGAGGATTAATGGAAAATGGAAATGTCGGCAACACAGGTTTGCAATTGCGAGACCGTAGAGATGGACGCAACAGTAGGCGTGAATGCATGAAAGAGCAAACGAGAGTAATAGCCACTGCATTGCAAAACAACCAGTCGCGTTGCACTTTCGTAGACGCGGGTGTATATGTGTTCTCTAATTAGTTTATTTGTCCTATTATTATTTGAAAGCTCCGTGTTGAGTGTTTCCTGTCATTCTGTACAAGTGGACGCCGAATAATCGCAGTTACTTCTTCACGTACGAGCACACGAGCTGGAAAGCTATTGTGTAGCTCGTTTCGAAATGACGAAATAAAGAGGGCAGGAATCGGTAGGCACGCGTTTTAAATTGTGTTGTCGAAAGAACGAAGGTCTTTAACCCTTTCGCTGGCGGCAGATTTTAATACGTAACGCGTGCGGCTGGTGGTAAATTTTTAACCACAGCTGCATTTGTTGTTTTGGCTGTGCCGTTTTGAAATTTGGTTTACCGAATTAGGGTGGAAGTGTGTGAAAGGTGAAATTAAGTATTAAATAATGGTAGAAGTGCACCGAAAGGTTCCAATGAAGTAGTGTGAGTGAATTTTCGAAACTCCTATATGCGTTAATAGAAACGAAAGGGTTAATGTACATTGTTTATTTTCAAGGTGTTGTGTGAAATGGTACGAAAGTGTGAAGATAAGACACACCTTCAAGAAGTCAATTACTTCAAAAAGAATAGAGGAAATACAAAATTACAGGATATTATATTTTATAAAGATTAGGACACTCGTCATGTTTGTACATTTCTTCGCTGTTACTTGTCATATTACGAGATTTCCGGTAAAATTTGTTCTATTTTAATAATTTTGCAACGACAGGTTTAGGTTTGCTTCACTTTCCCAATAAATCTTTTTACAAGGAGGCAATTTATGTGAAATCAAAGGGGAACAGATCTTTTCGCAAAAGAAATGTAACATAACCGCATACACATGCAAAAAGTAATTATTATCAAATCACAATGACACGACCAAAATCACAGAACGACGAAATGAAATTTGGCGTAGGAACGTAATCGTAAGAATCGGATGCATGGGTAGATCTACTAACGAAGATACATAATTCGCAACGTGAGAATATTCGGTACGGTCGTTAAAGGATTAATTGAAAATGGAGATGGCATCAACGCCGGTTTGAAATTGCCAGAATGTAGATGAATGCAATAGCTGGGCGTAAATGCGTGTGTGCACGCGAATGAGCACGCGACAGACATTGTTATTCCGTAGCGAGACACTCGACTACGTAACGTCGCTAATTTCAAAGTGCGCCGCCAACCAGTTGATGACGTAATCCACGAGTGCGACATAGGCACGGAATCAAAACACGTGTTTATCGTGTACCAGCGAACCCTTTGATGCGTGTACTACTACAGTCTCAAGCGAAAAACGAACATACCAATCGCGCGTATCGACGCAACGGTGCACAAAAGTAAGGGAGAAATAGCTGCCGATGAATAATGCTACGCGAGGTTATTAACGTGGAGCTATTTATTCTTTTATTCGTTGAAGGAAGTAAATCTCAAGAATTTCCATGGAACTGAGGACAGATTCGTCTGAAAACTGGAAAATCTACTTTTTAAAGTTACCGATGTTGCGACCTGATGAGGACGCAACGAAGTCTCGGTTCGGCGGATTATAGTAATAAGCCACAGACCGAGGTGCCGACATTCGGAAGACCGCAATATACCCCCCGTGGACGCACCAGCGCGACACTCGGACAATAGATCCCAAAAACACTCGGGACCATAAAACATTCGTTACCAAAAGGTCACAATTTTCGTCGACCAATAGCAGAACACACCACGTTTTCCACCAATCAGAACCAACCTAATGCCTATATATACACCTACACACCTGAAAACCGACAATCGCTGTAAGACGACTGCACGAGACACGTCGTCACGAAAAGAACAACCTAAATTCAACTAAACATCTACAACATCTAACCCAACAACCAAGTTTCAATACACCTCGAACCAGCGAGAACAATCGTCAACCTGCGCCAGAACTCCTGGTCATAAGACTTGATCAAGGTCCAGGACGCAACAACCGATAATCGGTAAATCGATATTTTTTAAAAATTGCTGTTCCTAGTACTTTATTAAGAATTATGAAATATATTATAACTCAACGAATTTGTTATATTAAAAAGTTTATGCGTTTAAATTTTCAGCGAATTTACAACAACATATTAATTACATTTCCTGTTTTTAATATATTTAGAGTTTTGTTAATGAAGAGAAATTTTCTAACAACAAATAATGTGACCAATCACAGTACTTTATTGCATACGTGTAAATAACACTATCTCCACGTAATTTTTAGTTTAGAATTTTTCAAATTTCAAGGAATAGTAAATTTATTTTGAATCTTTGAAGTGATATTATATTACAAATAAATCTAATTATTCTCGTCGAAAAATATAGAATTAAATGCCGAATCTACATGCAGTAGATGTAACAATCTAAATCAGTACAGGAGTGATACGAATTTAATACGAATCTAAATGCAGTATGTTTAGAAACGCTTGATTCTTCTTCTCGTGATACCGGCCAACGATTTAAGCTGCGTGACTCATTTACATGGTTCATAGAGGAGCTTGGCTGTAAAACAATCTTTAATATCCGCTATCCGGAGTCAGTATCAGTTCAGCATCTCTGAACTTTCAGAATCACTTCCGTTATAGTGCACTTAATTGCCAAACGATTGTTGGAAAGACTATGAAATTACGGATTAACGGCGTTGGTACGTTCATTTATTTGCAGACAGACGGAAAGTGTAATGTAACTAGGAAATTTCATTACGCTATTATTTCATACGTGTTTATTTTATTAAACGGCACTCTCGTGTAATTACATTGGAAAACAAGGAGATTCGGAGCTCCTACAATCATTCTGTGTTTAGTATAAACGTTTTTCTTTCTCCTTATATAATTCTGGCAATGTTTATTTCATTGTTGCTAATTTAATATTGTACATTTACTAGTGGTAATTGACAAAACTGCTTTAAAAAAATTATCTTTAATGTTACCTGTATATTGTCAAATATACAATATTTCTTTTGTCAAATGAAATTTCAGAAAATCGAAATATGCAAATTTTTAAGGGTGTATACACTCAATTTGAAATTAACGATATTAATTAATTTTTAAGTTTACACAGAACACTGAATTTTAATTAATGTAAAAATTGGCTTGCAATTTAAATCGCCATATTTGGTAAGAATTACAACGTAAATTAATAATATTATAGTTTCACCTACTGATTGAGTATTAGATAATAGCTTCAATACGTAACACTGCAAAACAACAACTTTACTTAACAATCAGTTAAGTTCAATTATTCTACAAGTAACGTTAAACTAGAAGCAACCGTTGAACAATATAAATTCTGATAATGAAGGATAACACGATAAAGGAAACATACTCGACGAAATCTCAGCGCGCAACAAAAGGGCAGTTAATTGCGATTGGATCAGACTTGAATATTTCGTATCGAATTAACGAAATGTTTATTTTAACCTCGGATCATGTTCGAATGTAATTTGTCCCGTAAAGGATAAAAAATAATTCATCATAACCATTGACACGAATTGAATTTAACAGCAGTTTTCTCTGTCACGAAATATCTTCGCTGATAATGTTGAAATATTAGCAAAGAGTTTACAGGAATTCGAAATTTTTCACTCGATGAATAATTAATACCGTAAAATAATATTAATAATTTATGCAATCTGAAATATGAATATTAAACCCCTTGAGAAACGTGATTTGCATATTTTTCATTTTTCAGGTAAGCTAAAATCGATGGTGATTTTCATTTTCACTTGCAGCAATTCGAATTAATGTTTCCAATGTCGTCTCGAAGGCTCCTAAAATAGATACATGCAGCACTGTGTTTAAAAGGCAATCACGTATTAACACACTTGTGTTAACACTTCAAACGTGATTATTCCAACCCAATGAGTTCAATCATCCTTTGCCTAGTTACCACATAGTAGAATGTTTCTATGTACGTGCACGTGTTGCATATAAATGTATCCTTAATATGTAACAAACTCCTTATGCACCATGGTCAACATTCTTATCTCGATTTCGATCAATAAAATCATCCTCTTCGTAAGAATTCATAATACTAAATATCGTTCATTATCTTTTTTATTCACGTCGAGAAAAATCATATCATATTGTTTACTATTTTTAAAACTGTTTACGTTGTGTAATCGGCGAGGTAAATATAAAAATAAATTTATTTTAAGGAAAAAAAAATCAACAAAGATCGACTTGAATAAAAATGTTAGAGTACAATAAAACCGGAAGTCTTATTGTGTCAATATCAGGCTTCTGTATAAGTTCAACAGACAGCTTAAAGTTGCACCTAAAGGGTAAGACTTCCTCTAAAACGAGTTTCTTCTTTCCGATAAACATTCGCGAAAATACCAATAAGTACTCTTCAGACATTTAATCCCCACTAGAAAATCACGCATTTGTCACAATCTCCAAAATTGCAAAATTTATTTTCCAGAAATCAAA
This sequence comes from Habropoda laboriosa, assembly GCF_001263275.1. Classification (NCBI taxonomy): domain Eukaryota; kingdom Metazoa; phylum Arthropoda; class Insecta; order Hymenoptera; family Apidae; genus Habropoda; species Habropoda laboriosa. The sequence goes on along the minus strand of NW_017100150.1, from coordinate 1,916,228 downwards.
AAGACAGCAATTTTTAATCTCCAAAATTGCAAAACTTATTTTCAAAAAATCGAAAAATAGCGAAAAGAAAAATTGTCCGATACTTCTGTCGAGGTCCTCTGCAAACTTGCGAAGTTTCAAAAAATTTTCGGGTTACCGAAGTTCCCTCGTAAGTTTTCTCTTTCCTTTTTTCAAAAAATGGAAGCATTCTTCGCGGTCGTATTATCGCCGAGCTTTTCGTACGGATGTATTCTCCGTTGTTCGTGTTACAATTCTCACGAGCACGATGTCTCACGTGTATTTCCTCGAGAAACTTCATCCCCAGACTTTCACGCGTGTACGTATCCGCTACTCACCACCTACGCGAATACACTCAACAGGTTAGCGCGGCAACACACACACACAGAAACGAACTACACCGCGGGTACATCCAGCGCGATTTGTTTTGTTTCCCTGGCGCGGCCTGCGTTTTCTAAAGGTAAGCAAAGCAATTAAATCAGTAACGAAGAACACGTCTCGCGTTCAGTCACAAGAGAGTAGCCCTTCACAGAAAACTCGTTGCGGCTCCCACTTCAGATAAGTGCATACTTGTATAGCTACGTTCACCCTGCGAAACAATGAATCTCTTTTGCATCGATGATTGCGCGTTCGCGAAAAATTGCTCGGTAAATGTGATCGGGAGGAAAATAAATTCGTTGAAACAGAAAACAGGTAGATTTACCTTAACGAACGATAAACGATCGAACGTCTGAACGAATTTTCAGATCTCGGAGTGCCTGTGCTCAAAGTGTACCGTTTAACCCTTTCGCTGTTGCAGCTTTCGATACGTAACACAGGAAACGAACGAAAATCTTTCGTTTTGGCGTTTCAGAATTTTTAAAAAATTTTCAAATTTGTCATTTTATTGAATCGCGGCGGAAGTGCGCAAAGGCGAAAATCTGTTGGCGTTTTAAAATTTTTTAAAAATTTCGAAATTTCTCATTTTATTGAATTATGGCGGAAGTGAGCCAAAAGTCGTCAACAGTGCGTTAAGGAGACGTCAGAAGAAAAAATTCCAAGCTCCTATATCCGCGAACAGCGATGAATAGATCAAAACAAGAACACACCCTGTTTAACGTTTACTCACGCTAAACGTGTATTCGACAAATCGACCAATTACCTTTGCCCTCGGTAAACGAACAAAAGAGCGATTTCACGCGGCAATTTCAAACCGTGGGGAAGAAAAAATATCGTTCCTATACCTCTCGCATTCGTCCTCGTCGAATTACAGAGGTGCGATCTTACGCGAAGGCGGTAGAAGTGGAACTACACACTCTCCTACGTGGGGATTTGAAAATTTTGATCAATAACGATAACGACTCGATTCGCCAACTCCACGTTCTCGAATCGAAGATGATAAAAAAGCATCGGTTACAGATTGCGAAGAGCCACGAGAGAGAGAATGGAATGGGGCTCGGGCGAAAGAGAGACCGACGAGAGGTTAAAGGTGAAGGGAGGAAGAGATGGAAGAAGAGCGAGTTCGTATTAAGGGTAATGGGCATTATCTCCATCGATCCCGGCTCACTATCCTACCCAACCCGACTCCCACCACCCCTATTACCCACTATTCCGGAGCTGCTGGGGATAGCTGGGGGTTGGTTCGTTCGAGTTGGTCAGAGCAAAAACGCATGGGAATTCATCCGTCTATGGTAAACGGCAGATCGTAAAATGCGGATAGCTCTACCGAGAGATATCGGCGAGCGCATGCGTAAGAACACTCGAACTACGGGTTTTTCCTTTTGAAAAAATAATTACCCATTGAAGCTTGCCGGTGGTGGATTTGTTGATGCACCGTTCGGTTTTTGCGTGACGGTAATTGAAAGAGCCGCTTTTTTTTTTCATCCGATCGAAACGCCCTATTACCTACCCTTAACCGTGTGCAGACAATTAAATCGCAATTTACACAGTGGTTTCTGGCGAACCGACGATAGACGGATCGATTGTCCGCCAGGCTTATAAAACTATCCTGACGGCGATGTTCGTCTGTAAATTCGCGTGAAACGAACGATACCGCGTGGGTACACAGCGAGATTACCTACTGTCTTCGATAATATCTATTCAAACGGTGATAAATCCGGGACGGTTGGGAAGACGGTATATGTCCGATTCGAGGGAAATCATACACGAAGCTTGGAAATCGATTTGTCGCCGGCGAACGGATGAAAGTTTTAAACGAAAACGTCAGTTACAACGCCTCGATCCTCGCTAGACTTTTCTATTTCCCGGCAAAAAAGTAAATTCTTCTTTTCGAGTGGGGGCGCGCATTGACTTTCGACTGGATCTCGAGGAAATTCGACAGGCTCTCTCTTCTCGTCTCAAAGAATCGCGTTCGTAGGTAAGTTGGAATCGGTAAGCGTGTATTTGGATACGTCTTTTAACATCGACTTACTGGAATCTTCGCTTTGGTACGAAATACCACTTGCAACGGAGTTTCTGTTGCCGTCTAATCGATAAAAATTCTACGCGATGTACGTTTGAATTTTAGAGTGAACGTTTTCTGACGGAAGATAGAGGCGAGTTTGAAGTCGGTTCCATCCCTTTCCTGTTTCTAGGTAATCGTCTCTGCGCGGAGCTTGGAAAGGTGACGGTGACTAATTGCCGCAGAAGTGATAGAATTTCTGTGTGTGAACGGAGAATACTAGAGTTTCGGTCTACTGGAGAATATATCGCGTGAACGAAGGCTGCGTCGTGTGAAATTTCTTCGAGGAATGTCTGTGTACGATTTGCAACGAGAGAAAAATAGTAATAGAGAGAAGGAAAATGTGCGAATGGAAGAGTCTGGAAAAGTCAGTGTGGAAAACAGTGGTTCTGCGTGGAACAATACTAACTTCAGCTCTACAGATTAATTTTCTATTAAATAAATTTTTATTTAAGTTACACCTGCTTCTCGTAAATCTGATTGGCTTCTGTTACGGAACGGGCCGTAACGGTTTAGATCGCCTTCGTCTCGAGTTGGTTAAAGGCGTACAATTCCAGAAATGTGTTTGATGTCGTTCTAGGTGTATTGTTTTAGACTATCTGTCGACCTTGTGCGGGTACATCGGTTTTATACTAGTTTTGGCATCTTGCTTCCGACCAATCAGTGGTCAGGAAAAGGGCCTGGAGTCGAGCGTCGCTTCATGGGTTTTTCCCGACTTCGCCGTCTTCCTACCTGTGGCGGTTGTTTGGCGTTTTTGGTTTATAATTATAAAGGTGTTTGGTAATGATAATAATATCTAATAATAATGTTAATAATAATATTATAATACAGTAATGTCTCCACAAGTGTCAGTCCGCAAGGAAGCTAAACCTGACACTTGTAGAATCAGGGACTACGTTTTCGAGCCTCGCGCCCGCCTTTGTAGTTTTCCGAAAGTAGACAAGGACAGCGAATAAAAGATAAGTATGAAACGTGAGTCGAGGCAACCAAGCGATTTAAATACCAACTTTTTTAATTTTACGTTTTTTTATCCCGAAATTTTTCTTAACATACTGATGAGATTTTTCTGATGAAAATGACATCAAACACGACATAATTTGAACAACATTTACTTATTAACACGTTCGCTGTCACGGCAGATATTTCACTGTATTGAGATAAAACAGACACCCTGTATTACATTGCATAGAGTCGGTCTATCGTTTGACTGCCACTTGTAGAATCGGTCCTACATTTGACTGACACTTGTAGAATCGGCCCTACATTTGACTGACCCTTGTAGAATCAGCCCTACATTTGACTGATACTTGTAGAATCGGCCCTACATTTGACTGACCCTTGTAGAATCGGTCCTACATTTGACTGACACTTGTGGAATCGGCCCTACATTTGACTGACATTTGTAGAATCCGGCCCTACATTTGACTGACCCTTGTAGAATCAGCCCTACATTTGACTGACACTTGTAGAATCGGTCCTACATTTGACTGACACTTGTGGAATCGGTCCTACATTTGACTGACACTTGTGGAATCGGCCCTACATTTGACTGACATTTGTAGAATCGGCCCTACATTTCTTTTACGTGGAGGTAGGCCGACATTAAATTAATTACTCAATAAGTATTAACAAGTAAATGTTCAAATTATATCGTGTTTGATCTCATTTTCATCAGAAAAATCTCAGCAACATGTTAAAAAAAATTTCAGATGAAAAACAGTAAAATTAAAGAAATTATATTTTTCTATTATGAATTGTCGAGCCGTGAAATCTCATAAAAGAAACAAAGTGGTGTAGCGTTACACGCTTGACTGACAGCGAGCAAGATAACATAGGCGCAGCAATAACGCAGACCTAGGCGTAGGACCATCTATACTGACACTTGTAGAATCCAAACTGACTGACACTTGTAGAGACATTACTGTAGTATCTTTGGAAGTGACGTGGTGCAAATGATTACTCGCAAAGTGGGTAACAAAAATATATTTATTTAAACGGTAATGCTTAAACTAATTTTAAATGTAAACTATATGATGCGCGTGCAGAGGTCTACTGCCTTCTTCGGGGCTCCCTTAAGTAGCCCTTTATCCCTGGGAAAGTCTCAGGAAGTGTGGGCGCGGGCCAGCATTTCCGAGGCAATACTCTTGTCCTCGAGGACGAAGAAACTCGGAGATGTTTGGAAAAACATCTCTCGATTCTTCGCCTCGAGGGCCAAGAGTCGCCCAGGCCTAAGTGCGTGGCCCCCCACATATCTAATTACAACAATGTTAATAAGAATATTATAATAGTATCTAATAAGAATGTGTGGGGGAAAGGCAGTGGGTTCGTAACAGCTTCGCTTATTAACAGCACAACTTAAGTGAACGTAACACACGATAGGCTATTAACCGACACGTATTATTTTATAAATGTAAGCGGCTGCTAAGGTACTCGGGTGTCCGTCTCGCTCGACGGCTATATTCAGAGTGTCCTCTCCGCGTCGTATCCCGCGTTGCTCCGAAAAACCGTTGGAGCCCCCTCGTTCGACTTTCCGGAGAAAGGGCTTAGTTTATGGTACCCTCAGGTACCCGCGCGCTTTCTCTTCCTGGGTGACAAAGTCCAGGCCACCACTTCGCCGCCGAAATCTCGCATTTCTTACACTTACTAACTTCTGTCCAAATCTTAAGCACGTACGTCGGACAATTCGGGAGATAATAATTTTAGATTCTCTTGCTTTTAATCTTTTTCAGCGAACTGGGGATATAAAGGGTAGCCTGACGAAAGGCTTTAGCCAGGCGAGAACAGGCTGTCCGCGATTTTATCGAGCCATTTTAACGGGAAGTCCTGACGGAACACACGAATCGAGGGGGAAGAAACGATGCGTTTGGATTACGGTGACCGAATCAACCGCCACGAAAATAACCGGGCTTCAAATTATCCGTTAGTTCTCTCGGAATGATTTTTTAACTGTACGGCTGGTGTACAGCCTCGCCTTTCTGTCGCGCAACGTTCACTGAGCACGCTCGTTACACCGAAATGCCGAGTTTCGATTTTTTTTTTTTTTTTGCTTGCGCAATTTCCAATTACTTGCACGTTACTTGTGCTTGAGAAACCACGTTGATCGTTGACAATTCTCTTCGTTCTGTTCGTGCCACTCGATTTTACACTCGCTTATTCTTTTTTTTTTTTTTTTGCGGGGACTGTGTAACAGCCCAAGTATCGATGATTACGTGTTTATTTAGAATTTGTCGGCTCGTCCGCGAAAATTCGTTGCTTGAAATATTCGAATAGTTTCATACGATTCGTGTGATAAATTATTTGTGTACACAAGTAAAAATGTTCTTTGAATGTAAATTAATTTTCTACGAATGAGATTACTGGAAATTAGGGGATTTTTTAAAAAGGAAATTTGACAATGGCAAAGTTAACAAGCTCTTGATTTGTGTTCACTAATGCAAAGCGTTAGTGATAGAAACTTTAAAAATGCTAAATAAATAAACAGCTCATGACTATATTATTTTTGTTATTCCTCGAAAATAAGTAAAATCTACAAATATTCGTAGAAAATGAATCTATCATAGTTGAGATGTTAGCTAAATTTATAGATTTTTTATCGAGTTAAAGTTCCACCATTCGTTCGACATATGTGGTAATGATTGATTAACGCAACACCTTTCGAAAATTTCAAAACACTGTATTTTCTTACAGTATAATTTAATTGACATTTGTAGCGTAATTGTACTTACGCTGGCATGAAAGGAGGGACGGAAAGTGATCCTGGTACGTCAGGGTCCGGGATGTGTCTTTCTGAGGATTAACAGGAGGAAAGTGATCCAGGAATGTCACTGGGTCCTTTATGCAACTTTTCTTAAAAGGAAGTAACTTGGCGAGGATACCCAGGGTGAAAAACGATTATGTAACACTAACGGTCCGGGATGCAATTTTCGATGGTTCTAGCACTACATACACTCGTTGGTGGTTTTAACCATTCTACTGCTTCTGGGGAAAAAATCGTCTTTTTATACCGATATGAGTAGCTGCGATCGACCAATCAGCGTACGGCCCAGGTGCGGCATCTCGGTACGGTCCGTATTACGACCTCTGTACCAATACGAGTAATTACGGCCAGCCAATCAGCGCACGGCTCAAGTGCAGCGTCTCGGTACGGTCCGTGCTATGACGTCTGTACCTAGACAGTCTCTCTCTCTCGCTCGTTCGTCGCGATCCTTCTTACGGTACGCATAGATTTTGAAATCGTACGCGTAATTACATTTAATGCTTAAATTATTTATTCCGTAAATGTAGTCTGTGTGTTTGTGTGTGCTTGAGCGTATGGATGTGCATGCGTGTGCCCGTTCGAGCTGTGAAAACGAAGAACAACGTTGCTTGTGGTTGCTAAGGAATGGAGGGAGGAGCGGATGGCAGGTTTCGACTTGTTCTGGAACCACGTGCGTCGCAGTACGTATGTAACTTCCTCTGTTTAACAAATTATCCTTACAATTCTAAAATTTTACATCCATCTTATCGTCCTGAACCTTTTGACTCGTGATTCTTTCTTCATTATGCATTTAAGCGTCAGTTATTTGCCGTTTCATTACGTAATAAATGTACCGTTGTATTACGTAAGAAAAATTAACGTATTATAGACGAACTCAACCTTACAATTTCTTTAACAATTATTTGCGTTAGCTTCGACTATTCGCTGTTTTAATACAGTGTTAAATAACAGTAAAAATAAGTCTTAAATCGAACCTAAATTTAGAGCAAGAATACAAATTTAATAGAAACGCAATTCTTCTTTTGTCGCAACCTAGCCATAATCAGCAACAGCATTGTGACTCGTCGTTATAACCTAAGGGGTTAATTACATTTCATCATTTTTGACAAATTCTTCACCAAGAGTCTGACTCGTAGCAGCAAGGCAAGAAATTAACAAGAAATTACATTTAAATTTCGATTCGATCACCGAATACATATTATCTGACCAAAATCCAAGATAATACTCGAATCTAGTCCGTTTAAAGCGCGACGTTTGAAAACGGCGAGGGCGCGTTGTTGAAGGAAGTTTCTTGATACAGCCGTAACGAAAAAGTACACTGATAAACGTAGGAGGGGCGCGAGATTATTGTAGCTCGAGCAGAAGGGTGAAGTATAGTGTTTCACGTGGCAGGATCCGCGTGACATAGCATTAAGATAGCACCCCTTTCCGGAGAGAGTAATAAATACGCATACAAACTTTCCTCGTTAACCTATCGGGGATTCGACAGACTGTGGTCGCCGTTTACGCTGAATACGTGAATCAGATAAAAACCATTTATCCTCGGGTGAACGCCGGAAAAAAATCCTACCTTCTATTCAGACCGCGTTGTTGAAGATATAAGAATGCTTTCACTTTGAAATTCTGCGTTATTAAATCCGCGAAACGACTTTGAAAGCTTGTCGCTACTAATTCCACTGATATCGCACTCTCAACGCGACAGACGCTATATTTGTATATATATTAAACATATTTGTAGTACATTGAACAACTTTGTTCCTCAAAACGATTCGTAATGCTTCAAATTACAAATTACCGTGTCAGTAACTGTTAATGTCGCGATGCAGGTAAACGACACTTATTCTATTTAACAACAATTATCGTAATCCGAGACTGTTGTGTGGACTTAGTGTCATAGCGTTGCGATCTTCAAATATGTCGTTTGCATCGGTGTAGCCAACCGTGTGGGAGAACTATTGTGTGATATACAGGGTGGATCAAGTGAAATAGGACACCTATTATCTCCTCCAGCTGTGGTGATACGAGACAATTTTTGTATGTAATTTGAATGGTTTCAAGGGGTGAATGAGATGGAAAAGACAATTTTTTTTTTTAAATACCACTTCTTTTCAAAGTCACCTATGTTTTTTTACACGAATGTATGTAGAAATCGACGGAAAAATTTCGAGGGACCCAAACGGGAAGACGGAAAAATTTCGAGGGACCCAAACGGGAATCGACCCCGGGCCTTTCGGCTGGCAAGCCGAGGCTTTGCGCACTGTGCCAACTACGTATTCTCTCTTTCTATTCTCCCTTGTCGGTTTCCTATCTGGGTATGGAGGTCCCGGTACGGCATGTATATATTTTTTTCCCACTAAATGATGATAAAATTTTAATTCTTCCATCAAAAAAATTTTTTCCCCATTTATTCACCCTTTGAAACCATTTAAATTGCATATAAAAAATTTCTCATACTATCATAGCTGGAGAAGATAATTAGGTGGCCTGTTTTAAGTGGTCCATCTTGTATACAATTGGAATCACGTTTATAGAATGATATAATCTTCATTTTACAACAAAAATTTCTTACCAATAATAGATTTTATAGATTTTTCTCTATTGTCCATTGCAAATGGAAATTCATTGTTTTCTTATGAAATCTGGAAGGAAAATTCGTCTTATCTATTTCACGTACGGTCAGATCGTTAGAGCTTAAGAAACTATCGGAATATTTCTTTGCAACACACGTTTATACCTTTAACAAGTGTTATCAGCGACAATGATGCATATGAATTCATTTGCGGGTACTCGCGTTACTGTGGCGCCTGTACGCTTGCTCGTACACCGTGATGAAAACTGGTATTTTGTGTAATACCTATCTTCAAACGCATAACTGTTCTATCTCATCCTATTTCATCCCCTTTTCTTCCTACCGCGCGCTCTTCTCGTATTCTCCATCTATCTTCGTTCGTCGAGCGTAATTCAATTCGTGGAGCGGAGTGGAAGCATCAAAATATTAGCATATTGATCAGCCCAACTCTGGCTGCTCTCTTAAATCCACAACCGTGAAACGCACTTAATGCGAGCAACCACTTTGGCTGTTGCTACAGCGAATGCACTATCCGTCGCCTGTTGCGATCATCTATGTATATTGTACTCGATCTCTGGATGGCGATACAAATTTTTTCCGAAAGAAGGTGTTACATTAATAAGTCACTCGCGGATATCGAAAGAATGATGGAACTTTAACGTGATAAAAAGTGTATAAACTTGATGGGACACCCACCCCTATTGGCCGCCGTGTTCAGTTATCCGCTAATAAGTTGACTGACGTAAAGTTCGAAGAAAATTTTCTATCTTAAGAGTATGGAAGGTGTGTTGTAGTGGGAGGAGAGAGAAACTTGTCCCAACAGTAACACTCTATTTATTATCTGTGCACGTCTAATCAATCACAGGGAACAAAAATGACGAGAACGACGAACGAAAGTGTGAAAATCGATAGTAAATACTGCTTATCGTTTTGCAATATTACTATTAAATTCTAACTCTTTTTATACCAGCCTTAAATTTATAACAGCAAGTTTTGAGTGAAAAGATAAATATTACCGAAGATATATATGGTAAATTAATGCAGACAGTGACTTTCAGACGCAGAGTCGACTCGCGAGAGAAACTCGCGATAGTTTCACTTTCAAAAGGGCACCTAGCTTCGTGTTTAGCTCGATATAATACATACGACTCCGGCTCGAATTTCATACGCTTGGCTCGAGTTTCTTATGTTTCACTAGCAAAAAAACATCGCGAGCCTCGCGCAATGTTATGGTACGTGAGGTTGACTAGGCCCAAGTTACATACATGAGGGTCACTCACACGCCTAGGACTTTTCCAAGAACTGTTGCGAACGTACAGCGAGCAGGACGATCCGTCCTCAGTCAGTGTTTACGAGCGCTCCCGGACGAGTGCCTCGACGAACGACGCTTATACCTCGCGACATAGTCTTGTAGGAAATACAGTGCTCCCTCGAACAACGCGGTTTCGATTATTCGCGGATTACAAATCAATTTACATACTTAGCATATTCGTTCGTGTGAACTAATTCCTCACAAACAGTGGCGTCGAATTCAAGTACACAACGAACAGCCGAACTTGGGAGAAGAATCAAACGACCAGTGTGTGCCTGCGAGCTACATAGCTACAGTTTCACGGTATTTATATGCGTGAATATTGTAATTACACGATATGTATGTATGTACATATGCGTACACGATCGAATGATTGAGTTAATTGGGAATAGAGGAGGGCCTACGCGTTACTAATTAGATTAATTATCGTTACAATTTCGTTTTATCGTATCCTAAACAACAACAAATCAGTTTTTCACTGTTTTTTCCCCCGAGACTTATACATGCTCTATCCTTTTCTGGGGAAGCGTTGTTTCTCAATAGGAATGTAAACATGACGTACTTCGTTTTTAACCACAATATATGGGAACTGAGAATATTGAGGTGGTTTTGTAGTAATAACACGCAGTGTAGTTCGAGGGATCGCTGTATTTTTGTCACTAGAAATCTAAATAAATTAGAAATATGTAACTATCGCTAATAATATCACATATTTTGCGATAAATTTCTTATCGTCCTTGGACAAACTATCTGAAAAATTCCTCGAATTGCAATCTTTCGAATTATCCGCGACAACAAACAAAATATCAATATGTAAACACGTCTAATAACTGCAAACTTTAATACAGTGGCAATGTGCTTCTATATACAGGAGAGGAGCTATGTCCACGCTTGTTTTTTTTTTTTTCAAACAACCCTCCTGCACCACACGACGATCTGATTAAGCAAATTTCATGCTACAAGTAATTTCCGAGCCGACAATAGAATTTATTCCTATATATAGAACCCTTGAAAAGTTTGAAAATAATGTAGACGACCGCAGTTTCAGACATCCCCGTGCTGCGGGACAATACAAAATCGTTGGAATGAAAAGGAATTAATTCGCCGCGTTTCAAGCAGTCGCATAATATTAAATGCTTATTTCGATTACAACGCGATTTGACGTGATTACGAATTGAACGTTTTTGGGCCAACACGTCGATTAATGGGAATGCGGCTTAATGAACCCGAGCAATAATTAAAATTAATGTTTTCAGTTCGGTAGTAACGAATCGCATTATGGGTGCAAATCTTTCCGAATTCACAATAAAATTAACAGGAAATGAATCGTCGATATTAATTTACATACTACACGCAAATTAGCTATCGTGTTTCACGACTTCTATACCGTAATTTACACTGATAATTAACAGGATCCCGATCGAAATCAAAACTTGTAATCCAACGAACCATGCTCCCTGCAACTATTGTACATAATCACTCGTGAACCTTTTTTAAATCTGCTAAAAAAAGAAAATTACACAAGACTTTGAGTTAATGCCCGTGGTTTTGGCGATGAACTTTCGAGCCTTGTAGATGTTTGCACGATGTTGTGCCGTCTGGATACTGGTTCCAAGGACCACCCAAATGATTTGGACTTGGAAAAACTGATGTATGGTGGTTGATGGTCTATCTCGTGGTGGTTGAACGACTACTCGACGACTGACTCTCCGACGTCGCGTCTCGGACGTCCGTGAGAGGGATTTTCGTTGGGACACGCTGATTGGTTAACGGTTAACGATTGCATTTGCCAATCAACGTGTCTAATCATCTTCACCTCCCTTCCAGTACGCCCTTAGCGCGTTGTCACCTTGGAAGGGGTGGGCGGAAGGTCCCAAAAATCTGGAATTTCCTCCGGGTGACTCATCGGCAAGCGGACCGTTACTTACTGAAATTAGCAATTCTAGTGACCCTCGGAGGAGGTAATTAGACCCGTGCAAGCAATAAACAAATAACCGTTCCCGGTCGATCGTGCCATAAACCGTTTCTACAGAAAACCTAACACTTTGCATTGTTATTTAACTTACAAGAGAACATCCTGAAGTGATTAATCACCGATATTGATGAAACTTCGGTATATGGTAGTACTCGAAAAAATATCGTATTTTTTTTTATCGGCAATCGTTCACATCGAAGGAGTGAAAATCGTCCTCAACGATAAGAGTAACGAACATATTCGGTGAAAATTATTTATTATTTTTGATTTTTCAAATTCGTCAACTTACAGTATTCCTCCGTCTCCAATATTTTTCGGGATATTAGACTAAATATATTCACTTCCTCCAACTTTGATGGAGATTTCCACCCCTTCACTGTGAACGATTGCGTCGTGGACCTTGATCAAGTCTTATGACCAGGAGTTCTGGCGCAGGTTGACGATTGTTCTCGCTGGTTCGAGGTGTATTGAAACTTCGTTGTTGGATTAGATGTTGTAGATGTTTAGTTGAATTTAGATTGTTCTTTTCGTGACGATGTGTCTCGTGCACTCGTCTTACGGCGATTGTCGGTTTTCAGGTGTGTAGGTGTATATATAGGCATTAGGTTGGTTCTGATTGGTGGAAAACGTGGTGTGTTCTGCTATTGGTCGACGAAAATTGTGACCTTTTGGTAACGAATGTTTTATGGTCCCGGGTGTTTTTGGGATCTATTGTCCGAGTGTCGCGCTGGTGCGTCCACGGGGGGTATATCGCGGTCTTCCGAACGTCGGCACCTCGGTCTGTGGCTTATTACTATAATCCGCCGAACCGAGACTTCGTTGCGTGCTAATCAGGTCGCAACAATTGCAAATATTAAAGAAGTACGCGTCGAATATACCAAAGTTTCATTAAAATCGACGACTATCAGTTCGTTGGTGTTTCTACAATTACACTCGAAATTATAGCCTCTCCTTCAATTTCCACCAATTTTCTTCCTCCATCAGCAAGGTTTTTAACGAATCGACACTCGGTACTCGACTATTATTGTATATCACTCGATCAATTTGGTTGTCGGCTTCGGCGATACATCGAACGAAACGATTTACGATAGATCGGGTACTTGGAGGTGCGAGAACTCGATCCAATCGGCAAACACGACTTCTGCATCCGGCTTACAGCTGCTACTTTATAGGCAGATATACGAGGGTGTGTTCTAGTTAACTAGCCAACCGGTACAGACTCAGCCACCTAGACAGTCAGTCAGCCAATGAAGCAGCTAACACCCACGTAGATACTATAACTATACAGGTTTGACACCTGCTGGCCGCTCAAGTATCTATCACTTGACCAAGGAAAACGCAAAGTAAGGATTTACTATTGAGTCGTCCAATAAGTTCCTGCCATTTAAATCAATACTTCAAACATGCCTTTAAAGGCTACGAGAGAATATAGTCTTCTCGTCTTTTTGGCAAAGCTATCATGATGTCGCTGTAAAATTTCCTCGGCTTTTCGCGAAAATGTTACTTCTTGGAGTCGATATTGTCAAATTTTTTGACCAATAGAAAATATTGTATTGCACGAAAGAGATGGTAATTTGATGAGATAAGGTTTGGAGAATATGCCGAGTGTGATCAAATCTTCCAGTCGAATTCGCGTAATTTCTTTTTGCGCGTTTTGTGACATACATATGTGGTCTAACACTATCCTAGTGAAAAATTAGTTTATTTTTACGCGTTTGAATTTGTTCCGTACCGAACATTTTTTTTTTGTCTATTTTCGCATCGAGCCTTTCTCCTTTTATTTCTATAGCTTAAGGAAATTGTAAGACGGGCCTGAAGAATCCGCGACCCATAGGATTAGCCGGGGCCGTTATTAAGCGCGTACCCTCGGTAATTTCACCACCAGAACTCAGTTTATTAACCATTGTCCCGATTTTCCAATTACTCAACTAGTGTCTTCCTTCTCTCATGTCCTATCTCCCTTTTTCGGAATTCCCCAAAACCCCGACACCTCATCCTTCTACCACCACCTTCTACCACCACACCCTACGACCAATACTTAATGTTCTTATTTCTCCCATTTTTCACTTCCAAAATTAAACTTGTAGCGACCAGCTACAGCGGAAAACATTTGGCGAGCAGACTACCAGCACTGTTTATGACGTGTGCGCTTGAAAGGCTATTTTTGAGGAAACCGTTTTTAGCTTATTTAATTTCCAGAAATTCGACAATGCATGTCCGCGTAGAAACTTTCTCCGACGGCCTCAATAGCAAATTGCCGCATCATAAACCAAGGGTTTCCGAAAGGTCCGCCGTACGAGGCCCAGAGGCCCGGACCGGCAGGTCACGAGTACTTGACCTGGAGGAAACTCAGCTGCCCGCCAAGTGACGTCAGGGGAAAAACCTCCCCCGCCAAGTCGCACTGCGGTCCCCGAAAAAGCGCGCCAAGGGCGCAAGGGACACGCAGCGACTTGGAGAGAAATTACCTGATTGGTTAACACCGATGCGACGGGTTAACCAATCAGGTACGATTAACACATAGCCAAAAGTTAATAAGAAAAAGCGAGGCGTCAGGAGGCCAGTCAGGCACGGACCTCCAACGCCGACAGTCAACTTCAATAAAGATCGTGCTAATACCGTGAGGGTACTTAGCGCAACCCTACTCACGTCTCGTTATTTAATAATAATAACCACATTCCTTCAAACTCCGCCCTCAGTAGCTGAGATGCGTGACTTCCTCTGAATTTCGAATCAGTATCATTCTGAACGTTAAACAACCAAGTATTGAATCAGTCCGAGTGCTGAACGCATAATCAAGTCGTTTATATTATAACGTTGGAGAAAGGGTATTCCGGGATCGCTTCAGACCTCGTTAGAAAACAGTCCGATTTTTCTCTCGTGATCCAAGTTTGAAACATAACTCAAACCGACGCGAGTACACGACAGAATTAATGGTCTCATTTTTCGAGAGTAACTCGAAGAACGAGGCACGCAGTGAAGAGTACAGACGCATAAAGTCGGAGCTTTAGGGTACCATTAGCAGCTTAGGGCAACGCAAACTTAATCACCGTTTCGTTTTGCATTGTACGAAGAAAAGGACACGAAATAAAATAATAAGTTTGGGGATTCTTTTGTAGGAGTATTTAACAGATTGAGGGAAAACGATAAATGCGAAAATTTATGGATACTAATAGTATGTAACGGCAACACTCGTTAGCAAATCTCAACTTGAAATTGAGGAAGTGTTGGCCGTTGAAAAATTCCGCGATGAATGTTTGCCTTCTTCTGACGACGTAATTTCAATTTAAATTTATATGCGACGGTAAAGCTTCCTCGTGTTTTTAGGTGGAGGAATAATGGATTTGAAACGACATTTCACTGTTATTGTTTCTTATGTTGATTTGCATAGTTTAATATGCAATAGTGTTTGAAAGTTCGCGGCACTGTGAAAACAATTTTGCTTGAACTTTTCTCACGGTACTTGTGTACTTCGTATCTGCGTTTAGTATAATAAATAGTGCATGGTTTCAAGTCAATTTTGTGAAAAGCAAACGAAAAACAAGCAGCGACATATCATAATAATAATTTCTTTCGTTCAACTTTCGAAATTATTTCAGTTGTAGAAGTTTTATCAATCCGGCGAAAAGTATACAATTAATTTCTTTATTTTGTCTCACTTGTTGAAATAAATCACTGGAAATAAGTGAAAAAAAATGGCGGTGAGAGGGATAGAAAGATGAGAAAGAAAGCACGAAGAAAGAAAAGAAGAAGGAGGAATAATATCGCCTTTTCCTATTCAACGTTTCTCACTTCACTCGATCCATTCATAGAGTTAAACAGAAGAGAGATCCTTGTGTGAACTTACCATTAAGAATTTGATTACTACGTTAATGCACTTTCAGCTTTAAACAATACCGAAGCTCGGAATTACAAGACTTCCCCCATTTTTCCAGAACAGATCAAATCGTTTCGTTATTTTTGTTTGACTGAACATCGTTACATTTGCACTTGAAATTGTAGCACAGTGTTTAAAATAAAGCTTGCTTATAAATGACTGCAAGAAATGATATTTTCGTTGTCCAGGGCCGTGCTATAAGTTTCATACTAAAAATGGCGAAAGTATTTAGCATTCGAGAACACATTGCGAGGTGAATTTTCGTCGAAACTTGCAGGATCGTTTCACGGTCGTTCATTTCACAGATTAGAATATAGGATTGAGGTGTTTCGTAATTCTGAGCACGTAATTCATCGTTCCCGTAGAAGCGTACAGTGTGCAAGAAAGTTCCATTATTTCACATCGAAGCGAACAGAGTAGAATTCTCGAGTATGCTCAGCAGACATTTTTTTCCCCTCTAGCCCCACCCGGTGAAAAGAAATCCACATCTGGTGTCGATCGAGTTTAAAGGTGAGACTTTTTCTTGCGAATCGTCTTTCATGGCTGAGTCGTCCTCATGCCAAATTTTAGATTTATCCGTCGCCGAAAAGGGGGTCAGATTTTGCTCCGACAGTCAAGGCAGCCGGCCAACTGCACGCAAATCCATGCGGTTCTCCACGTGTAATCCACGGACCTCGTCCTGTAAAATCGGGGATAGAAGGGGAGACGGGAATTGGAGGAGGATCCTCCTCGGATTCGTGCGTCGTCCGCTTCCGCGATACTTCGTTCCTTCGATATATCTTGGCGTCGTCGATGCACTCGTCCCTATATCCTGCCACTGAGCCAGTATTCTTAGGTATCGTAGAATATTTCTACCACTGAATATTTTCGTCCCACGACAATATTTGGCCTCCACTCCCGTCGCCTTTCCCTATCTCCTCTGTCTTCCTCCATTTCTCCGTGAATGTCTCGCTGTGCACCGTATGCAATATTTGAGAAATAAGGGCCAGCAAGGAGTAGGAGGAATGTACGTATGCAACTTCTTGGTATTTCTATACCAGGTTTTTATCAGGGAAATGTTCTCTAAGCATCGACCAAGGACTCGTTCTCAGCCGAAACAATATCGTTCTCCTACCGGTACGAGGTTTTCCATTCTCTCTCTCGGGTCGCTTCTTCGGTCGCGACAGGTAGTAGCTCTGGTTTTCGCCTGGCAACTAGACTAGCTGGACTACACGCAGCAGTCATTCGGTCCTTTGGGTCTCTCCGCTGTAGTGGAACCTGTACTACTGGCCGGGCAGAGCAACACCACCACTACCGAGCTGTGCAACACTAGCACCGTACGACCGTACACCCCCTTCGTCTCTATCAAGTTTAACTTGGCGCAGCGAATTTCCAAGTACCGTTTTACGAGTTTTCGTTGCCACTGGGAATAGACGGATCAGTCGTTACGCCGCTCGGTAAATGTTGTTCCTGTCGTGACTACCGCTACCTGTACGGTACGTTCAGTCGTCTCTATGGAACCCGGCTCGGATAATCAATTTTGCAGCGAGATTACAATTCGTTTGCGACGCTTCTGGAAACACCGCTATATCGTTAATTAGCTGCAAATCGGTTTTACTTTTTCACTACCGCGCCCCTCTGTTTCGACAGATTTGTTGCGATCCGTGCGATCGGTTTGCCAATCCTGCCCGTTCCGATGTCATATCTTGTTTACTTTAGCTCGTTTTTTCTTTTTTTCCCTTTTCTCCCCTCCTACGATACTACCCCGGCGATATTTGCATCCTGTTGTTTGCTATTGTTATAGCAGAAATCTACACGAATACACGTTTGAAAAGGTTTGTTCGACGAGTGTTGCTATTTGTTTTCTTTTTTTCTTCGAACGTTTGAAAACAAGGCTCGGGGTATTTGAATTGTTAAATTCCGGTCGCGGAGGCAGAGTTGCGATTTTTCCGGAATTTATTCTTTGCGGAGGGACTGGTTTTATTGTGTTTTTAATGTGCAGTGATTGAACTTGTTGATCGGATTTTGTTGTAGACGATGGAAGCTCGAGAGGAATATGTATTTTTAAGACACTTGACGACTTAGTTTTCCAGATTTTTATCGCGTTGTTGTTTGCATAAGACACACTTTTCGGTTTGTAACGTCTGATAGAATTACAGTTTACTTACCTGTTTGCAGAATGAACGAAATTTATTGAAGTATTTGCTAAGAATAAGGTTATATTTGGCAAAACCGTTGCTGGTAATATGGACGTATGAAAAGATTTATTAATTTCTGCATTATCTACTTGGAGAGTATGTTAACTTGCTGATGGATCGCTGTAAATAGTCTTTTTCTGGATTTTATTCGTTTGTTTGCAGAGAAAATTCGTAATTTCCTAAATTTTTACAAACATTCCTAAATTCTATTTCAATCCCCACTTCACTTCCATCGAGATTCATTTTCGGTCCTCGTTAAAGAGAAAATATTCTTTTCGCGACGTGAAAGCGAATGATTAAAAAACCGAAAGTAAATGTGCAATCAGAACTTCTGTTGGCATTACACGCGCAAATTGGGAGTGTTGCTGAAATTTTCGGTATTTTATAATAACGCAAGAGGTGAATTTTTAATTAGCAACTTATTGGTTTCTTAATATGGATACAGTTATTTCACTTAATTCTTTATTGTCGTTCATCTCATAACTTTATTTATGTCGGAATAAATATTAAATTGAAATCGAAGCTTGCAGCTTTACTACTATTTACAAAATGTAGATGCACGCTTCCTGATATTAGTTTGAGAAAAACATGTGACGAAACATTTCTGCAATTTTATTTGCTTTTCCGTAAAACGGCGTTCTTTACAACACGTTAAAGATTTTCCTTCGTGGTATGCGAATATTGACAATCACTTGTGGGTATAGCTCAGCAAGACGTGGCCGCGATATTTTTAGACATTATCATGATAACGTGTAAGGTCACTTTTTTTCTTTCGCTTTGATCAATATAATAGTTTTTAAACGTTCATCAGACACAAGCGTAACTTATTTCCCTTTGCGTGGATCGTATGCAATTACACTGAAATATTTATACCGGCAATACGTCGTGCTGCGAAATTAATAAGTGACACGTGGTGGAAAATGTTTGAAGGGAAAGTATGATTATGGAAATATAATATATCTGTAAATATTTAGACATTTTAAATTAGCTTCAAACCTGCCTATTAGGTAGCTAGCCACCTACCTATTAATATAGACGAAAAAAATTGCACGTTTTCACGGAAAACGTATAATTTCAGTTTTCTGAAACTGTACCATTGTTACTAGCCTTTATCATTTGCAGTATCATTTTAATAAGGAAAGATTTGAGACCAGATTCGGCTACGTATAGACTACGAATCACCCCCCACTTTTCATCAATATTAAATCTGCTGCTGATTTTTTATAGATTTGAAGTTTATCTCAATTCTGCGTTTGTCGATTAATCTCATATCAATTGATTGGAACGATAAAAAATTCTCAAAGTCGCTGACTTTTTTCTGGAAATTTTTGTGTAAATTGCAATGCTCGGTGATTCCAAACTTTTGGCCGGTAGTGTAGTTGGCTATATCACGTGTGCTCAACAAGAGTGATAT
The DNA here is from genome assembly GCF_001263275.1 of Habropoda laboriosa. Classification (NCBI taxonomy): domain Eukaryota; kingdom Metazoa; phylum Arthropoda; class Insecta; order Hymenoptera; family Apidae; genus Habropoda; species Habropoda laboriosa. The sequence continues at coordinate 1,896,713 of NW_017100150.1, read as the reverse complement.
CTGTTACTTCCGTGGCATTTTATATCCTCAATTCAAGGAACCTTCGTCATACATTAAAGAGCACCAAGTAACTCCTTCAAAATACCTAAATTCTTTCTCTCCTCCTATTTACCAAAATGTTTTACAAATCATTTAAAACAACAAAAGAACAGGCAGCACTTGCAATCCTCCGAATGTATTCCACGTGGAACGAAAATAATGGCCGTTTCGGGTACCGCAGCATTCGCATTTTCTACCAATTAGTAACAGCAATTATCCGTAGAATTAACAACGCCGACAGTTGTTACAACACAATACTGTCGCCGTAGCATCCTCCCCTCTATCACAACGTTACCTTCTACCGGTCGACGGTGTAATTAATTAATAATCAAATTCGAAATGCATCCGTGAGTATTGGTAACGAACGAGCTTGCTCGGAACGAAGTGAGTCGTATCGATAAATTTTGCGCGACATCGAAACTACACTACCCAACGCCAGAGAGAGGGAGAGAGATCGAAACAAGTCGCAATCAGGTGGAAGGCGCGGAAAACGCGAAAACTTAAGCGGAGCTGAATAAAGTGGCCTCGAAGCAGCCCGTTGGCAAGAGGCTGGCAACGGCTGGGATGGCGGCGGTGGTGGAAAGGTGAATATAGAAAGACGGGGTGGTTACCACCCCTGCAAGGTACCTACGTGGCATTCAGCGGCGCGGATGGCGGTGGCGCGGCCTGGCGCGCCAACTAAAATTGAATCTGCGGACGAAACTTCGGTAACCTCGTCAGGAAACCGAAGCTAAAGCCATCCATCGCCTCCATTTTCGTCGTCGGCCTCTTTTCCATCGGTGCACCCATTGTCGACTTCTGTTCTATCTTGGAAAATTGCTGTCTCTTTCGTTCGCCCTTTTTCCACCCGCGCTACCTCGCTGACGCTACCTCGTTTCTTTTTTTCTGTCCTCTTGCGATGATTTTCGAAACGTTTGCCCTGCAATCTATGGGATACGCGGTTGGTAGATCGACGAAAGGCGACTCGAAGAACAGAGTTGGAGCGATTCAAGCAAACTTTCTTGCGCTTGTTAATCTCGTTTGTGGAGTTCGAGATCCTTTGGGTGGTGGATACTTTGCTGGGAATCGTTGATACTGAATGCAATTATGGGATTCGTCATTTGAAATGCTTGCAAGGGAATATTGTGAAATGATAATCACCGACTTTGATGAAATCTTGGTATGGGGTAGTTTTGAGAAAAATGGTCGACACGCGTTTCCTTTCTTTATCGGCGATGGTTCACAGTGGAGGGGTGAAAATCGTCCTCAAAGTTGGGGGTGGTAAATGTATCTACGTAGTCTAATATTTTAAAAAATAGTGGAGGCACAGGAATAGTGTTAATTGGCGAATTTTAATAAATAATGAGTATTTTAGATCGTATACGTTTATTGCCCTTATGGCTGAGGCGATTTTCACTCCTTCAATGTGGACGATTGTCGATAGAAAGAAAATTGGTGTCAAATATTTTTTTGAGTATTGCCATACATCGAAATTTCCTCAATTTTGGTGATTATCATTTCGAAACTTTCCCTTCTTCGTTTAAGGACACTGATTTTTGATAAATTGTTGTATATTATTTAGTATAATTTGTGAGATTTCTAGCGACGGTAATTTGCCTAATGTCCAGCGTGTAAACAGTTTCCTTCGAAATCCAATTACTTTGTACTAAGTGAGGAAAGCTTGCTTTAACGAATGCCCTTTACGTTCCAAGCGAACGAAACGCTTCAATTCCATTCCATTCCGTCGTATGTTCGCAGTACCAATTCGCAAGGAGTAATTGTGGATTTTGACAATGCCACTTTCTTCCCTGTTCGAACTTTTTCAATATTTCCCAATGTGAACATTTTGAGGCGAGCGCATACCGACGCACTCGAACAGAGAAAAAGCTCACGACCCTTCTCCCTCGATTCAATTTCTGGATTACGCCATTCTTCAATTGCGTTCAAACGAATTTCGCGTACTAATGGACGCTTCCTCGCTATTACAGCACATCGAGCAGGCAAACAAGTTTACGAGCACTTACTCTTTGGCCGCGTCCTACCCGTATGTGCGGATGTATGCATTTTCGAGTATCTAGACGGTTTGAAAAATCAACTGATTCCTCTATGAGAGAAACCTGTCCGTGCATTTCTATCGCCGTTTCGGAATGTTGATAGTATTATACACGGATCGAGGGTATTATCGCTAGAACTGGGTCAAAAATGACCCATTAGCAACTTTTCCCAAAATAGTGAATTTTTAAAATTCGTCTAATTTGGAACGCCTCTAATTTGTCATTTTCACCCAGCCAGGCGTTCTAGCGTTAATTTTCAGCAGTAAATAGTATTAACCTTGTTTTGCTCTCGTATATAAAGCCATTCGCAGTTCCATAAATATTCACATACTTCCACAAAAGAATACCATAAATAATTGAACCGGTGTATACGGAGAATTGTTCCGTTTCCCGTAGCAAACCTCTGTAGCTGAAGAAGCCCTTTGGTCTTGGTCGTGAAAGGTGTAACGAAATAGCGGACTGACGTAAAGGGAATAATTTTGCAACGAATCCTTTACACTTTCGCTACTTCGCCCTATAAAGCGTCCGGTAAACAGAATTAATTTTCTTATCAGACCGTCTTTCCCTCTCGGCCCTATTCTTCCTCCGGCCCGAACCTTCTCTCACTGGTTGTAAATAATTGAACGTTCCATCTCGTCAGCTTCGTGTAGGCAAGATGTTTTCGTTATCCCAAACGAGTCGTTTGGCCGTGAAACGGGGAGTCTTAACACCTCTGTGAAAGCAAAAATTCCTGCTCCCAGGGTAGAGTCTCGGCCTATTCCGTTGCGTGCCTCGCAGTGAGATAAGTGTTCGAACTGTTGGAACACGAGAGCCAAACGTGGAGTGAAAGAAAAAAGAAGGAAGGAAGGAAAGAAAACGGTGAAGGGTGAGAAAATTCGATAGGTAGGGGTCAGGACATCGAGGAGGGATGATAAGCTGGCTTGCCAGGTTTCTACCGGTTCGAGGGGCCGGGTACTATTTAATCCTTAAGTAATTAACGGGATTGATTCACGTCAGAGTCCGATACGGGGCCAAATGCCGTGACGTCTGGTGGTCTTCGATAAATTCCATGCATCCACTTGCCTACGTAGCTAACGTGCATGCCACGCAGGTAGTATACGTGGCGAAGTGGCACGATGCCGGGACTTGCGCCCTTGTTACGCTCCCATGACACGTACACTTGCGATGTAACGGTAACTACAGTTAGTACGTGCTAAGTGTGCACGGCTAGAGATTGCCCTATTGGCAGCTCTACGTATTCCGCGCTCTCGATTATACATACGTGGATAAACATGTCTTCGAACACTGTCGCGCCACACGCATTACGCTCGCTTCTTCTTTTTTTTTTCCTACCTTTCGACCGCTGTGATAAGCAATCCACGTACGAACACCTGCCGGACGGATATTTCGATTCATTATTCAGGTACATCGATGTCGCGCTTCTGTTTGTTCGCGAGACTAACGCAAGGGTAAGTTGTCGAGTTTCGTCCTACCCTTCGATCATCATCGACGGAGTGGATTGAAGTAAGTAAGAAGTTGCTTATACGCGTGATGTAGGTGTTTCTTTGACAAATTTGGGTAATTTTTTGAAAATTTTTTTTTGGTGCTATTTTGGAAACGCCGATGTGAAAATATTAGGTTAATAGATTATGTATGATTTTCGTTAGTATTAGTTTTTAATCGTAGTAATAGAGTTATGACATTTTAGCTAAAATACCTTTCCATACGGTGGTAAGTATATGAAATGGTAATACTGTAACATTTATTCATTTCTTATTTTTTTTTTTTTTTTGTTACAAATCATGTATTAGATAAATGTATTGTTAAAAATCTATATAATTATTTTAAGGCGTTCGGGTATGAGCACAATAGTAATCGAGATTTAGACATTATTTAAAACGTCTTAATGAAGACTGTAATCAAGATTTATCCGCAATTTCTTCTCACAGGCACAAAAGTGTAGCAAAAAGATGTAGCAATCTAATCGAAGTTAATCTTAGGTTTTTTAATATCGTCCCACGAAAACTTAAACAAACCACTGTTCATGGAAAAGTAAATTTGCAAAAAGTCACTGAATATCCATTAAAAGTGAATTCAGACGTAAACATATTCCCTCAAGATAAATTTCTCGATTATTATATACACTTTTTTCATTGTTTGTCATACTTCATATCGGATGAACGATCTTCAACTTCGCCATAAAAATATCACGGTTATTTTTAGTCGCAGAACACGACCTCAAAGACTATAATGTGTCCCCGATAACAGTTAACGATGATAGTCAATAACTGGAAATTGCTTCACGAACAGCTTTGCATATTCAACCTTCAGAATTACATACGTGACCAAATACGCTATCGAAAGTTAGATTTCGATCTCGTTACAGCGATTTCGTAGGTACTGACGTTTCCCAACTGATAGGGAGCAGTCGCGATTCCTGAGACGTATGATTTCGATCAGAACGGTTCATTTGTATGACGTTACCGATCACTCGTGTAACGAGGCCATCTATCACCTTAAACTTCACTTCGCAACGCTCGATAACACCTGCAAAATTCCCTTCTCTGACAATTTTCTTTTCTAATCGTCCTGTTCCTTGAGAAAACAACAAACGAAAAGAGAGAAACACAGCAGTATCGTCAGTTTTAAGGGGCAATTTCGTGTAACCGGAGGAACGCGAGCAATGAGCTAAACCTCACAATAGAAAATCAATGCGAGCGCAATTTGTAATCAGAGCCTGGTTGCAATAGCACGGTTTGAAATTGCTACACTTGACTTAGAGCAATAACGAGAAAATTGGAGCGGCTGTGGTACGACAGTGAACACACCGGTCGAGGAAAAAGATGCTCGTGAACGCGCTCGGGTTCGTACAGTAGGCGAACGGGTAGAGAAACGTTTGAGCACTTTTTAAATTCTAGCTACCTAAAGGTCTATCGTGGAACTTTCGAATGTACCTGCCTATCCGATAAGAAGTGCACTCACAGGCCTTCGTTCTCCGAAACTGAACAATATCGTGTACCAGCTACGGCATGCCCGTAACAACGGTTTTCATTGTAATCCAGCTACAGTTGGTACGTGCTAAGTACGCGCAGTTAAGGGCTCCCCTATCTGGATTGGAGCCACTCGACGCGGGGTTCGGTTTACTCGACGACAACGACGACAACAACGACACACGCGACAGCCAGAGAGATATATACGTAGGTTGTTTCCCAACGAAATCATTTTTCCGCGACCAGCCAGCCCCATTGAACGAGCGTGTTTCGTCGTCGCTAGCAGAATCGAGGGAGAAACACCGGTAGTAGACGCGGGCGTATCGAGACGAGGAGGAGAGCATACGTGATCCAGCTTGGAATAGAGGCCACTTACACACGATGAAACGCAATACGGTTTTCACGAGGCGATACGCAACATTAAAGCACACGATGTAGGGGGATTTCGCTCGGAACGAAGAATAATTCTGGCAAGAATGTCGTTCGAGTAGCGGCTACAAAGTCCTGGACCCACGCCAACCTTCCTCCCTTCCCTTTTTTCTTCTTCTTCTTACCGCGGCTTTTGTCAAATCGCCGGCCGTCGAGTTATAAATTTCTTCTATTCCGCTGTAATGTGTTTCGTTCGGTCTCGCGGTAAATGTTTATTAACCGGTAATTATCAACAGACAGTTACTCACGGCTCTGTTGGAAGGTCTGGTGGAAAGAGGGGTGAGGGTGTAACGTCGCGCGAAAACGAGTAGTCACGAATGCTAATCGAGGGAGAGAGAGAGAGAGAGAGAGAGAGAGAGAGAGAAAAAAGTCCGGCATCCTTAATGGGAGCAATTAATTCCTGGCGATCAATGTTATTACTTTTTCGAGCATCTTAGATAGCCGGGAGTATATATTCCAATTTCTATGCGGGTCACATCCAGATCAGCCGGCCTTGCTCTCCGCTACCCCCCTCGTATACCCCCTCGCCCAATCGCGCACTCTACAAGAAGTTAGCACTTCTTTTATGGATGCCGGAATTGGAACACAGAATTGCGGTAGTTTGGCGGCAAAAGTATCAGAATGGTATGTATGAAATAAAACGCGATGAAAACCGTTGAATCCGTGGCTCTCGTGCGATACCTTCAATCACGGCGCGACGTTTCAAAATAAATACAGACGTTCGGAGAACGTACCGTACTTATTAAGCTCTCTCTCTCGTAACAACACGTGCACAGAAATTCCAGCGAAGTCGTAAACGTAAGGTCAGCGGAGCTTCGTGGACTAGAAAATAGGGGGGGGATTTGTCGAAAGTGGTCGTTCGACGATAAACAAAGTTTGTTTATATTCTTTCCCTTCGAATCTTCCGTTAGAGATACGGAGGAGCTTGTTTCAACGAAAACACGATCGACGTACGGCTCCCACTTCGTTCGAATGGAATAATAACGATCGATGTGCGTTATACCCTTTAAAAGAGCGCGAATCGGACGAAGATACCGGGTTGTGTGACCGTTCTCTAACGGCGCGCCAAGTGTAACTTGGCTAACGTATATCGTTCACGGATTGACAGGAGCAACGGAGCATATTCGGCGGCACAATGTACCGGTTGAAATTTATCTTAGAGCCTTGCTCGAATGATAGCGCGAGCCCATAAATCTGTAGTATAAAGCGTTACCTGATTTGTTGGCGGCCGTTGCCGTGTGGGTGAGCGTAGCTGCAGCGGTCAGCTTAGGCGGTTCTATCTTCTGCGGCATGCTGTGCGCCGGTATAGGGCCTGGATTCGTCATGGTGGTCATCGTGGTGGGCATCATCAGGGTCGACATGGTCAGCATCTTCGCGTTGCTCCTGTTTCGCCGTGGCGAAACTGTTTTCTCAGCGATCCGTCACGTGACCACGGAAGATTACTCCTACTCCTCCTCCACCTCCGCGGCGGCACCGAGAAAATTTTCCGCGACGTTACACCGGTTACTCCGTTGCGTTTGATCGAGGAGGGAAAACCGTTGGACAGGTGATACGGTCGCGTGATTGAAAACGTGCAGAGGGGGAGGGTGCGCGCGTGTGGATCGATGGGGAACGACAGCGATCGCAGTTACCGTGGATCAATCGGTGACATTAATGTCCTGCGAGCGTGGCATCACTCGATCAGTAATATTTTAAACTGACTAGCACCGGTGGTCGTCGTCTGTCGTCGGTTGAAATCGAGAAGTCACTGCATATTACCGCCAGCGATCTATTTATCGCGACGTCACGAAGATCGTGCTAACTCTTCTCCCCCGCGACATTACTTTACATCGTCGCGCTACCCTCTTACACTCGTGTACCGATACCTCTTGACATTTGCTTCCTTCGAGATCTTCTTCCCTACTCTCCAGTTTACTCGCTCCTGTGAAACTTCGCCCCGTGTCTCGACTCTCCTCGACGTTGAGCCTTTCTTTTCCTTTTCCCTTCTTTTTCTTTTCTGTACTTTCCACCCGCGATATTGTTAAAGGAACGGAGTTTAATACGAACACGAATACCCCGAAGATACTTTTCAGTTTCACGATCCTCGAAGGAGATCTCTCGATCCACCGTAACGCACCGTATTCGATGCTGTTACACGTGATCCTCGATTACCCCCGTTTTAAATTCGTGTCTCACTCACAATTGTTTTTCATATCACTCGTTTGTTAATCTGTTTCCTTGGTGTTTGCTCACTTGCACTTTTACCCATTCGCCAATAAATATATTCCGTAACGTTCGTGTGAGTTTCGAGCGTCGACACTGTTACGCAGTGGCGTGCGAGGAACGCACGCGGTGCTGCGTGGTGCGGCCGCGTTTACACGTAACGGAAGAACGAACGATGCACGTCACGACGACTGTTATCGTTGACACTTGACTGATCTGCGACGAGAAAACGTCACCGAGTTGCGGACGTCTCGCTATCTCGGCGTGCACGAGAGCACAGGTGTCTGCGTTGTGAGGAAAGAGAGAGTGTATGTCGAGAAAGGGTGAAAGAGAGAGAGAGAGAGCAAGAGAGAGAGAGAAAGAGAAGAGAGAGAGAGAGAGAGAGAGAGAGAGAGGGTAGACAGAAACGGCAACGACGACGGTAACGTCGACGGCGACTAGAACGACGGCGACGACGTTCTCTACGCTCTCCACGCTGCGCGCGTTACGTCACGTCCGGCCGAGCGTAGAGTCGGAACTCGTCTGGCGGGGAGAGCGCGAAGGGACGCCTGCCTTTGCCTGCCTTCCAGCCTGCCAGCCCTGGACGCCCGCCGTCGCGACGCCCAGAGGCGCCGGCGTTCCCGAGCGTCCGCGGAATCGCACGAGTTAAGACGCGAGCCAGCAGTCGCTTGTTCGCCGCCAAGCCGAAAGGGTTGTCCGATGTGCCGGCCCATGCACCACTGCGCTCGTCCTTCCGAATTATTCACGCTCCCTTTTTTTTTTCTCGTTTTCTGCTCGTTTACGTTCAATTTTTCTCTTTCTTCTTTTTTTTTCTACCTACCTTTTTTCCTTTAACGAAATATCATTGCTACGATCGCTTGAATTTTCAATGGATTCGAGGATAGTGGTACACGTTTGGGTGGTTGTTTCTCTTTCGTTTTAATGTAGATTTTAGAGAGAGAGGTTTTTTTTTGGAAGATTTGGGGAAACGTAAGACTGAGTGGATTTATAAATCGTTAAATAGTTAAGAATAAATTTATGATTGTCCTCTGTTGTAGAGTCGTTTATACGAATAAATATGAAGGGGTAGTTTTTTATCGTTGCAAACAGATTGATAAAATAAATTGTCAGAAGAGGGAGAAGAGTGTGGCATTAAATTTTCTTTCGTCCTGTTAAGTAGCATTACTGTTATGGAACAACGAAACTATAATTATTCGCTTCGTCGCGATTACTGCGTACATATTTTCTACGAGGAAAGTAATTCTCTTTATTGTAGTTTAGTTTGTTTTGGTATGATTTTTTCCATTGTAATTTAATAAAATTATTTATCTGGGGCTACTTGCTACATGAAAATCGTATTTTGGTCCCAGAAGAATTAATTTATAGGTACTTTAAGTACAATTGCAAAAATACTAATAATTATGGTGAGAGTTATGAAATAGGGACTACCTTTTAGATTAATCTATCTTGTAATATTCTAAAATTTCTAATAATAATGAAAAGGAACAAAGACGTTAGTTAAAAAAAGAAATAGATAATATAGAAACTGGAAGTTATGAATTCAACTGTTATTGTCTATTAGTAAATTTAAATTTATTTAATTTATTTAGTAATACTTTCTTCTATGTTCATTTTATACAAAAATGTATGAGTTGAAATTCCTTCAGCTACATGACATGAAATATTAACAAATAAAGAGTTCCATGAATTAAATTTTTAAAACTTCTGTTCGCTAATTTAACGATTATTACATTTTCTTTTATATAATACCTTTTAAACTTGTTAGTGTTTTTTCGTACAGTGACAGTCTATTTATTCTAATCAAACTGGTTATTTTCATCAGATTTATAAAATTGCATTTTCATATTTTTAATTTGAAAAGTATTTTCATAAATATTTAACAATTCCTTCCCTTTCCATTTTTCGCGATTAGATCTTCTAGGAGAAAGGTTCGTTGCCTTGCGATAGGTTTCTTCTCGATTAAGTCCATTTTAAGCAAAGAACAACAAAGCGATGTAAGTTTCAGTCGGGCATATTGCACTTGAATCACATTCGATATTAATGAACGTCATTCGTTAGCGGTGTTTTATGCAAATTTTTTATCATGAGAATCGTTGTTATTATCCTGATAAATCGGTAATTAATGTATCAGTAACCTACATTTACTGGTGATACAACCAATAAATTCAATGTCTAGCGTATTTATTTTATACATATACGACATTAGTTGTATATACAATATATTACATTGTTGTATGACATAACTTGATTTCATATCAAATAATGGTAATTGTACAAGGTTGATTAATTATTAATTGTTTATTAACTGATTTTGATTGAGTCTTGTAATTAATGCTTTTAATTATTTGTCCTCCGTCAAATGTGCATCGAAATATTATGAATAACCGCGTAAAGCGTTAATTTTTCGTAAATACGTTTACTGTTGAGTGAAAATAAAACGAATAATCGTACTTTGGTAGATTTATCGATTGAAATACGCTTCCAAGGCTTGCATTTAATTTTAGGTTCTTTGACTCGTTGCATTTCAATTCACGTGTATTTAAACTGAATTACATTTAGTTAAGTTTAAGATGTTGAAAATTATATTCAAGATTTATAGATAAGATATTGCAATTATTATCAGAAAATATTCTTTACGCACTTTTATCGTTAACTGTGTCAATTTTTACGATTTAGTTTACGAACGATATAGTATGAAAACAGAAAACGGTACTGCTATAAAAATTAATTTATCAACTACCATTTAATTTTTCTAAAAATTTACAAAGTGACATTATTCATGGACACTCTTGACAATCATACGATGCTCCTTGATAAATTCAAAATAATTGTTACCTACGAGCAACGGTAGCGTACATTTGAACACTGATCGATACATCGCGATGCGAAACCTTCAGCCTACCAGGCACGTTTTGACTTTAAAGGAAGTATGTTCGCTTAGTGCCATCTGCTGTGCAAACACTTTGCATTATGTCCCAGAAATATTCACTCCACTCGGAATGCCCCACAGATGTTTGAACTTTCGGCGATTGGCAGCGCTATTTCCATGCCTGATGGTTATCGAAAACTACTTTAGGATAGTTCGCGAAGCGACTTAATAAAAGAAAAAGGACATATCTGCTACTAGCAATTTGTTTACTTTATTTATGCAAATTTACAGTAGCAACAATCTGTCGAAGAATTCTACAGAATTACTCATTCCGTTACTCGTGTCCAAAATAAAAAGGATCACTCAAATAAAGTATATAGAAAAAAGTTGAATGAAAATGTAGGATGAATTTTCGAACAAGCTTCCTTTTTCTCACTTCCTGACACGACTCAAGGCGAAATTCTTTTAACGAAAGTGCGTAACACATTGCAGCTAATTCCAATAGAGACGGGACGGCGTAGATTATAAGTTCGAATTGCGATGAATTCTCGAGTCGTACCTCAACGTCAAGAATTTTCATAATTCCCGGAGTTTTTCAGAACGGAAGGATACTCGGGGATCTACTTTCTTCGAAAGTAATTATGCACCAAGTGTCTCGTAAACCATACAGTTTAAAAAGTTGGCCGCATAAGGCCGAAAATTTTCCGAACCGCGGCGGTAGTTTCGGTACAAAGGTTGTAGCGTGATTTCGTAGATCTGTAGTGAAATCTGCTGCCGAGTCCTCGAGCAACTTACCCTTAAGGGCATGGGATGTACTTGTTCGCAGTGTCTGTAGCCTGTTATCGTTGAATCTTCAATATCCTTTAGGAATCTTCCACCGAAGGTATTGTTACCAGAATAAATGTACCTTCAAAGGGAATCCACTGCTCTCCGAGTAAATGTTTTATTTGCAGTCGTATGCCAAAGAGCTGTGCCGGATTTTTCTGTATTTGTTTAAAGTAACAGTATAGAGGGTGTTGGAGCAAAAGTCTCTGTACCACTTCGGTGGTTTATTGTACTCACTGTGAGAGGAGTAAAAAGTGCTTAATTAACGTGCATTTATGTTCGGTGTAAAATAGGAAAATTTGTTTTCACATTTGCTAAGGATGTTTGATGTGCCTTCCTTTAAATACAATTTAAGTATTTCTTTCTTGCCCTGTATCGTACGAGGTGCATTTCTATTCGTTCTTTTGAGTCAACGATGTTAGTTATCGTCATCTTCAAGTGTCTCCATAGAAAGAAATAAGTTTGCATCTTCCAAATAATCTTTGTTGTTATTAGAGTAATTGTTAATAATCTTCTGCTGCCATACAATCTTTAAATAATATAACAACCAAATCGACTCTTCTATTTATATTAAATATTTCTTGCAAAGAGGTTCACTTAAGATATCATCGAAAGTAGATTTGACTCTGAAAGGATTGATTTTAGGATTCGTGTTGATTCAATATTTATTCTAAGGTTTTAGACGCTTTTTTTGAACACCCTGTGTAAATTTTTGTACGGAACTTCGAGCATATATGCGAAAAATTAAGTGAATCTGTGAAGGTGTTTTGAAATTATGAGGTATTTTTCACAAAATTCACTTATTCCTTGCTGCACACTTGTTGAGTATTTAGTTTAAACGTGCATTTTCTATGGTTTGCATTACAATTCGTATATTATTTAAATTCTAACTTGGAGTATCCTTAGTTTGAAAAGTTTTGTATGAACATTGATAGTTGTTGCTTGAAAACTGCCTGTTGCTATCCTAAACATTTCAAGGAAATATCGCAATACCTGTTAGTAAAATAATACAAACTAACGTGGTCCATTTATAACTTAATACTTCTAATAATTGCAAAGGTATGGTCTAATTTCGTGTCCCGAACATATAAATTAAGTGTACACGTGTATAAAATACAAAGTGTTTGCGGCTTTTCTCATCGTACTTTATCGTTCCCGCTTAACTAGCATTTGGACAAATAAAATGCGTCACTCTTAATATGTGGAATGCTAAATACGTCACAGTATATTCGCGCCTATTAAGTGCTATGCCGGGAATAAATTTGGCAAATTTATATCGGAAACGACTGACATTAAAACACTAGTCTTACTATTTTACACCTGCAATACGAATGTTTCGACCGTCCAATAGGTAGCATTCCACTTGTTATTAATGATTTCGACAAATTGACAAACTATCCACAGCCGTCTCCTAGGAAGAAGCACAATTTAATTTCAGTGTCCAAATCTGAGATGCGAATGTTTATTTCAGTTTCCATTAATTAGTCCTTCGAGGCAGATATTTAAATTTGAATAGTAACTTTGTAAGAAACTATCAATGCATTGGTAAATATCTGCAATAAAATACAAATTAAAAAGTTGAAGAAAAGCCGCACAAAATACTGTAGATTTTGATATATATTAAAACACGAGTATGCAAGAACACAGTGGGACAATTTTTAATACAAAGTATTATTTTTCTCAAATTCTGTAGCATTTTTTCTTATCTATGGTATATTCATTTTCAAAGAGCAAACTTTGTTATTGTTACGATGAAAACGTATAAAATATTTTCATTTATTTACATGTTCAAGAAAATTAGTCGCGATTTTTAAAAAAACTTATCCAGTCTATAGCTGTAAACGTGACGAAGTAGTGAAAGACTGCGTTGCGTCTGACCAAACACTATCTCTATCTACTTATCCATTAAGTGGCGCCGCTGGTGGTGGTGGATCGAACTAGGGTGATTGCAATGCTACTCCCAGTTCGAATACTGAAAGGATTTCACCTGTTTTTGGTAACATTGATGCAAGGCAAGGAAAGAAGCTACGAAGTATATTTCACTAAAAATCAGAATTCAAAGTACTAAACTGGTACTACAATTACGCATACTTTTCTATATTTTAGCTTCGTTCCTCCTTACTTCGTAAAGGCGAACTTCCATGAATTATGACCAAAATTTAATAATTGATACAGTATGTGGAAAATTTATCACTAGGTCAGAATTTTGACAATTTTAACGAGAACTGTTGCACTAGCTATGTATTATAAATATTGTTTGTTATATATGATTAGACTTTCATCTAAGGTAATAATTACGATTCTTTGTTACGTTTCGCGGGTAGTTGATAAAAAAAAAATTGAAGATTTAAGGAAAATTAAGAATGTTCACTAAAACGTATATCTATAGTATTCCATGTTGAAGAAAGGGAACGAGTATTTCACGTACAAAGTGTTTCCATTAACGGCGAGGAATTTTCAAAACTGCGCAGCGTGTTTATGAAATGTTTAAAAAGACGGTAGAGGAAGCGCGTTGTAATCGTAACGCCTGTAAATACTTGATTATAATTATAATTGCTTCTCTCGGATGCAACCGCTTGTTGAATTTTTTAAAGCTTATTTTAAAGTACGTTTATTTAAGGCGCGTTTCTACCACTCTAAGTGGAGCGGAATACGTAACACAGAATAGGGCTTCAGTAACACGCGAGTTTATTCTCAGCGTTGCTACAACGAATTTACGTATAATTAATTGCCTAAATTTTACATGCACGCCTCACGTGTATTTTTCTTTCCTTTTTTCCTTTTTCGCTTCTTTTCCTGTACCAGGTGAAATCCGCATACCGAACAGTGTTCCTAAAAAGAACAGAGAGGCGAAACCTATCTGTCCATTATTCAGCCTGATTTACAAAAGTACTTACACGAATATAGCGCGTTCCTGTAGCGGAGAGCGGGTAACGACAAAAACTCGAATGTACGATTTGTTTGAAGAAAATATATTACAAGCTCAGAACGTCGAAAGGGCTTCGCGTGTGCACGACTCATCTTGGAGTATTCAAAATGGATGAAGTGGTACCGTGGGCTTTGCTATAGATCTGCGCCTCGTATCATTGATAAACACACGTTTCGCTTCGGGTTAGGTAAACACATATTTCATCGAATTACGCTATTAGGCGTGGAAATTATGTCGGTGCATTCTTTCGCAAAGTCTAGGTTTTTATATTGTTTGAAAGTATTTTAGAATTAATTTTTTTAGAAAAGAAAAATGTAGGTACCTACTAACTCTTCGTGTAATTACGTGTAGAAATTAATTCGGTATCTTTTCTTACAAACTTCAACGTTTATTAATAAAAAGTCGAACAAAGTTTTAGTATTCAAAATAATCTCCATTATTTTGGATGACTTTTTTCTAATTATTGGAGAACTCACGAATTCCCTCTTTGAATAGATATGGCGGTGTTGAGTCGATAACGTCGTCAAGGCTTTGTAAACAAAGACAGCCAATTAATTGGTATTCAATAGATCGAATGTTTGACTGTTACATTAAAATGTATTTTTATGATTTTTAATGGTATAGTTATAAGGTATTACGTTGCTGGTATGATCTTACAATATGTAGGGAGTATTACGGTTTGATCCTGACCTCGCAGAGATTCATGTTTACTGAAATTTTGACAGGATGTAGGCATGAATATTATCGTGCACGTATTGGACTTGTCACACTGTTGTTAATTTGAACATTAAACGGTACACCGTAGAACGGACTCAGCAAATTTTGTATGGTGGAGCCAAACGAAAACAGCAAGCATGTTGTTATAGGATTAAATGGGAAGTGCGATTATTTAAAGATGACGGGTAGTCAATTGTTAAATGAAAGCAACAGAATTTATATGAGAATGTATTTGGTACAATGATATAAACACCTGTTTCTTTTTCCGGTATAATTGTAAGCTTTGTTGAAAATAAATTTGTTTCCATTCGGATTCGTTTTCTAAAGATTTTGAAATTTCAATGCACAAATCGTTATTGTTTATTCATACGTGGGATTTTCGTGAAATCTCGTGAGTTTCAGTATTAACTGTAACGGTATTAGGATAAGGCAACGTTTTTTTGCGAGTTTCATATGATATAACATTGTTGTGACAAATTAAATCTTTCAAGTTCCAATTTTAATAAACGTATATTTTGCTAAAATTCAGAAGAATTGTTTCTAAATGACTGAAATATTTTACATTTTACTATCAACACTGGTAGTACATGTAGAACATGATTAAAGGTACTATTTTGCTCGGCTATATTTGAAAACACCATAAGCATACTTTGAAATAGTAATTAAAGTAAATTTTAAATATCTTCAAAGGAAACACTGAAACAAGTGATTCGTTATACATTTCTCTCAAGTTTAAATGGACCATAATTTTCATGACTGTAATTTTCCTGACCCTCCATCATTCCTCTAAAACTCTATTTACTTCAATTACTTAAAATAAAATTCTCTTTTCCAAAATGATCAATTTAGCATTTCAAATCGTGCAAATTTGCAATCTGCCACTGATTTGACGAACTCGTCTTTGATTTACTTTGTGTTCCACATAAATTCGTCTATTTGTTCATTATGTTTCAAACGCATCATTAAAATGAAAAAAAGACATGTGACACATATAAATCCACTCACACACAGGTAAACAGACGTCAGACGAGCACTTGTATTAACCAGTAGCTATCGCAGAAACGTTTCCGCGTATCCAGCTGTTATGTGAACCATGTGCGTCGTTATGCATCTTTAATTTAACCCGAATCATGATGAAATTCCAGAACGTAGCAGGATCACCTTGGTCCCGCGCCTTATCCCGATATTCAGAGAATGCGGCTACCGCTGTGGTGCGTCTTAGCGACTTGCGGAAGAGCTCTGGCTCATGTTCAAACTCATAAATAATTCCGTTTGTGATCGTGGGCGTAGCGGTTGTCGAGTCGAAGGAAGGATGAGACAAACCGAGATGCGGAACGTAGGTACACGTGGTGACGCGTACTCGACCGCCACAGTATCCATGAACTATTGGCAACGGCCTGCCAAAATACAATCCGCCACTCTTCACGTTCATCGCGACACGCTTCTTCGCTCGCTTTTTCCCACACTTCCTTCGGATCGTATGCCGCCTCTCTCCGTTATCCTTCGACAGGCCGTACATTAGGACGTAACACAACCTGCCTCCTCTTTCGAGGCTGACTTTTCAAGCGACGCTCGCGTCCCGACGACATACCACCGCTTTTCAGCTTTGAATTTTAGGGTTGTAATTGGTACGCGGGGTGGCCAATTTTGAGGGACAATTGTGGAAGCCAGAGTAAGACGAGCAAGTGTGAATAGTTCCGGAGGAAGATATTTTTTAGGTTCTTCTGTGTGAATCTTGAGAGTGTTGTGGAGAAAATAGGGTTGAAAGGAATGGAAAGTACATTTTTTCGAAAACATATTTTTTATCGAACATTTTTCTATTGTGAGATAATTCTGCTGAGAGTGTGACTATGTTTTTGTGGAAGATTTTGTCAAGCAGTGGTTAGTGATCAGTGAGATTCAGCTTTTGGTGAGGTAAGTCGAATGTATTTATATTCCAAGCAAGGTTCATCGGTTAATTTGGTTATTTTATTATTTATTTGAAGTAGAGTGAAAATAGGTCGTTTTTTAAATTGATTTTTACGATCTTCCAAGAAAATTAAACGATATTCCTTGCTATAAGGATTTAATGTAAGCTATTACTATTCTTACACGTGAAATAAATTTAAAACAATGTTATTTCAAAGGGTTATATTATTGCCCTCCGGCTACAATTACCGAGAACAGAAGAGATTTTGAGTAAAAAAAACATTGGTGGAAAGTTAAGGGGAGAGCGTGTTCTCTCGTGGAACAAAAAAGACATTTTGAAAATAATTTATATTTTAATTAGCTACTTCAAGAAATTTCATCAACGCACATATTTCACAATTGATTCCACTAATTGCAATTTTCCAAAATTTTAAATACACACACGAGCTATCTAAAATTACAAAAATACAAATACTACGAATAAATAAAAAATACAGCGAGAACCCGTAGTTGAACTATTTTCAAACATTTTCTCGCTCCTGTCCGAATTAAAACGATCAAAAAAAAAAAAAAATTATGTCAGTGAGTAACGATCGATAAAATATTTTACAGATTATTACAATATAAAATGAAATACCGACGCGTGAACCAATAAACATACCATTTCGTTTCCAGATAGCATAAACATCGAACGATGACGCATGGCCGCGCAACTTTTTCCCCCGTAAAATCGTAAATCATCGCGGGGCGAATTAATGCGCGATCATAATTAATTTTCAATTCGGCCAGAATGAGAAGAAAAATTGAATGAACGAAATCGATAACGAGTTCAAGCGACATTTCCATATCTGACGCGGCGCCGTAAAGAAATACATACATATATTTCCATAGTGCGCGTCTTCGTTACAGCTAATTGAATTATACATGCATAGCCAGATGCTGCGCAGGATGTACGAAAATAACAAGAAGCAATATAGCATCGTATCAAAGGAGAAAGAGTACGACGGCGCACAAGTAACGGGGCTAAGAAGAGTTTCACAGCCTGAACAACAAAACTTTCCTCTGAAGGATACCGATATACAGCAACCAGGCTTCTGTGTACCATTATATACCAGATAAAATTCCTCATTATCCAACTAACAAATCCCCCGAACAACGAACGATAACGACAAGAGAACTGTGTTGGTATCGGGAAACCGGAACTTCATACGCCTGCTCTGTCCTTTTTATTCCTACGATCACAATCGCCGCCTTTGCTCTTCGAATTTTCTTTGCACCCGGACAACGTGGGACAACAAAAGAACGCAGAAGAGAACGAGATGAAATTCGCAACGTGCAAGCCCTCCTCCCTTCCCCTGCTGCATGATTGCAAATTTTTAAGCAGGCCGGTAGGAAGAAGAAAGTAACCGAAACGACTTTTATTTTCCGCATATTAGTTTAAATTCCTTCGTAAATTGGCTGTTTTACGGGAAATAGCCCGGAGATGGGGCTCGGAAAGGAGACATCGAGTGGAAGAGAATCTTGGGGCTCTGTACGACAACGAGGACGTTGGGTTGGAGGAAAAGGAAGAGAAAGGAGGAATGGTATACAGATGGAAGTAGATGGTAGGACGGAAGATCAGCCTCGGGCGATTCGCTCGACATTGCTATGTTACGGTAATTGTAGCTAATTAAGAGCTTGAACTCTCTTTCCTTCTCCCACTTGCTCCTTCGTCTCTTTCTCTCTCACTGCTGCT
>NW_017100150.1:1852600-1878047 GCF_001263275.1 Habropoda laboriosa | reverse complement strand
GTACCACAAGACCGGATCCACGTCTTCTCCAGAGGGTACGATGTAACATCCATTCGCTGTATCCTTTCATCCAAGTTATCCTTCCTTGTCTCCTACCATCCCAAATGCTACATCAAAGTGATGGGGCGTTAGCATCGTCAGGAATCGAGGCAGTGTCTCTAGGTAGCCGTGCCACGCGTTTCTTTTTACAATTTTCTTCGCCTCTTTCATCGCACTCTCGTCGCAGGTATTGTTCAAATTAATTCCATTTTAATTGTGTCACACGTACGGTACATTCGTGAAATTTTTTTGTCACATTTCTGGCATAACGTTCTAATTCTGACGGGAATTAGCGATTTCCTGTTTTCTTCAATTTTCGATATTTTATCTGTGTTATATAGAGTGTCTTGTTATACTATTTCTCCTATCTCTCAAGTTTCAGAAGAAACTTACTCTATTTCGAGGAGGCTGTGGAATTATGAAATCCTTATTTCCATATTTTCCTGGATAAGTGTGCATAAATAATGGGACATAATGAAGCAAACACATGTCGATAGAATTTGAATTACTCTGTTGGTTTTGAGAGCACAAACGAAGCCTCTGTCTCGTTTCTAACACGTCGACAAACAGAATTCGTATCTATAATAGCGAATGGACCCGGGCAGTGCATCTTTGGCCAATTATATAGTAGCCAGATGCTCTGTCCATTAGCCTGCTCCTTTAACGAATGATCCACCCCAAAGCAGAATATTGTCTCCCGAGTTTCACCGTCGTTACCACGCTCGCTTAGGTTTGATCGATGACTCCTCCATCGAGCTGATAGACGACATCGACTGCAACCCACCTTGTACTAGCTATAGGAAGTTCATGCCTCTATCGCGCATACACGTATGTCAAGCGCAAGACTAACGGGACAGCTTGTCTGCGTGACTATACAAGCCGCAATGACGTATATAAGAATTTATAGTCGGCCATTAAATTACACTTTTCTGTTGTGCTGGAAAACCGGTGAGCCTTCTTTCGAATAAATCTGATAACTTGTTTACGCGGGGGGGCAGTCAACGAAGTGCACGGTAAAATTTTAGAATATCCCGGTAAAATCGCGTCGAATGACTGCTGAAAGTCGATTCCGACGTTTAAAAGCGTCACAGTTTAAATTACCATGTTACACACTTTGTTTCGAAAATACCGAATTTTTTACCATTTTTTTTTCCCCAAAACGGGTTTTATTTTTCATTTCTTTCGCTTTTTTTTTTTCACAGCCAATTCGATGAAGCAAATATATTCCACGACCGCGTATTTTTGTGTCGTTTGTTTGGAAATACTGGATCATGTGGAGGCACACGCGAGTAGATAATTGTACGATTTTGTTTCACGCGTCAGTAATTTGTGGATCCTTGTAACGAGAAGTAGACGCAGTTTGTAAAATTTCATCTTCGTTTTTCACAGTTGTTTTTCGAACGACAAATTTCAATTTTTATATTTTTGCCGGTGGTTCGGAGATTTCACGCGAAATCTAGATATACGATATTAGACGACAGAAAACAGCCGGATTTATTTTCATATGTCCAGTCACCCCGAGTGACGTGTTTGCGTTGATGTAAATTTTCATATTTTTTTTTTTCGTGCGAAAGGGAAAAAAGCAGATGTATATTCTTTGTCACCGCCGTCCCACCTTGAAATGCAAACTGAATTCAAAATAATTAACCGTTGTCTGCGTACACCAGTCACATGTCTCTTCATTTCAGCGTATCCGTTAATTTAATGTAAAAGTAATGGGCCCCTTTGATGGCAAATAAAATTTCAGACACGAGAAATAAAAGCTATCTGTTTTAACGAAAACAATTCTTTTTTACTTTTAACCTCGTGCAACGTTCAATTTTCACAGAAATGTTTTCATTTCACTGTTTTTGTTCGTATTTTATGTCCATCATTTTTAATTTTAAAATAGTTACCCAGTAATTCTATAATTACATGCCCATTTTTTTTTTAAATTAGAAAAGTGCAGAAAAAGGATTAGAAAAAAATTACCGAATAATTTAACACAAGGTATGTATTTAAAAATATATTGTTAATTTTAGAATTGACTGTAAAATTTGCAATATATTTTCTTATTATCACAGTGTTATGTCAGTTGTCATACTAAATGAACAAGTTTTATCACTTTGAATTTGTCTACGCCTAACGGAATCACTTTTAGAACAATAAGTATTCGTTAGAAGTTTCGAAAAGAAAATATATAGCCGAAAGCCGTGATATAGTTGCTTATCTCTTAAGTAGCTATGATATCTTGGTTCTCGTGTGTGTAAGTTATCGAGTTTCCTACAAAAGATCAGGAGTGACGTACGACCCCATTCGTATAATACATAAACAGGAGTTGCAGCATTTAACAGGTATAACTCACACTTAACATCACTCAGAATTTTCAATGATACATTAGGAAAATTTTCAACGAAATCTTTCGTTTATTTTATTTTTCATTTCTTAATTAATTCGTTTTTATAGCTGCTTTCAAATTAATGCAACGAAAAAGAAACATTTATAATTTATTTAGTCTTTACAATTATGTCATTAGGCAAATTTGTCAAATAAAGGATAGAAGAATTGCAATTTAAAATAAACAACGTATGTATAAACAGAATATATCTTTGAACACTGATACGGCTACGATAAGTCTGTTGTTGAAATTATTCTGAAACAAATTCCCCGCTATATATCGTATCTGGTTTATTTCATCTTAATTTCGATTTAATATTCAACACACTCCGGTACCTGCAGAATATTACATAGGATTTTATCAATAATCAGTAAAATAATATACCAAATGTTGAATATTGATGGCATATCGTCATAATAAGGTGGAAGCTTGTTTTAATCGTAACATCTAAATGGAATCAATTATGCTCGTTCAGATTACAGCAATGACAGTTGAAACGTTAAATGCAAATGTAATTCTGAAACAGGATCGCGTAGAACAAATGCCGCAAACGCGGCCTGTTCTTTTACTTTGAATTTTACAAACGTCCCTTCAATATGTCATCCAAATGTTATAAAACATTCTCATCACCGGGAACAACAGAGGTCTTGTTTAGAGAGATAGAATTCAATGAATCCCTCGAAGGCCTGTCACACAACGTCGAAATTCGCAACGTTGGACATGCATTTGTCTGTTCAATAGATGCTGTATTGCGTCGATGGCATTTCAAATTATGGATTCGTATTTGTGCTATAAACGAGGCTACGTGCGCACGTTTTCGTGGTAGAACGGATTCTACGTGATTTCAGCTGCCGGGTCTAGCTGTTGTTTAGTTAAAAATTTGAAGGAGAACTAAAAAAAAATGTCACGGTTATACACGGTTAGAACCCGTTTACAACAGCCTTATTGTATATTTAATCTTCTTTGTTCGAAATATGCAGTTTAATCTTCTTTGCTACACTTTACTCGTTTCCCATTCGTACTTATTACAAAGTGCAAATCAGTACTAACAACAGAACCGTTCCCTAATTGATCCTTCAAACGTGGGATTTCCCTGCTTAATGAAATTTGAATTGTTAACGTTGTGAGCGGTAATTTGTAGCCTTTAATCTACTTTTACAACTTTCCTTTCCTTCACTTTGCCTTGGACCGTGTTAATTACAAACGGTTTATTTTATTTCGAATCTAAAACTTTGATTTATCGTTGATTTCGAGGATCGCTGTATCCCCTGTATCTTGACATACCCTATATTTTCTGTAGAAAGGGTTGCCTGGTTACTGGGATATATTTAATTGCCAATAACTGAAAAACGAAGCCTCGAACGCAATTTTTTTATTCTTGATTTTCGTCTTATCTCGACTTCTAGAATCGCTCCTCAAAATTTCTGCTCGCTCCTTAAATTTATCACGGTATACAGTAGATAGCTATTTCCAATATTGAACTTAAGTAAGGTATTTTAAGTTGCTACAACGAGAACTAAGATTCCAATTTCAGAGTAGTATCTTATAACCAGTTTTTCCTCAAAAATATCTACGTATTCAATTCATTCATCCGCTCCAACACTTTGAGACCCTTTACGTTGCTTCGGTCTCGACCAAACATCGCTCGTAGACGTATCAGTTCAGCGAGTGGTCGCGATAATGCAGTTCACGCGTGTACGCAAGAGTTTGCCGGTTTTCCGTGCGTACACGTCGCAACGTGAAAACACGCAGCCGTTGGCGTGTGCGTGCGTGCGTACAATACTCGGTTAGTGTGTGACTTACGGTCCCGCTCACGGGGTAGACAGCGGCTAATCTACGTGTACGAAACCATTTAATACGAAAAGCGGACACAGGTAGAGTGGGAACGCGTGCATGCGTGCACGCGAGAGGGAGAGAGAGAGTAAAGGGAAGGGTTCGTGTACGTAGAGAGCGAGGCGGAGTCAGTAGTAGGAAGATAGGAAGCAGTCAATAATTCACGCATTACTCTCGGTTATTATGCTACTGTGGTCTACCGTACTCGTGCGGTCGGCAATTCGGCTTTACGTTTGCTTTACTAACCATTGTACGGGCCGGTTAGATATCGGTCCAATCGCGCACACCGGCTCTGATGTAGCAATTCGTAACCACGTGCGCGATGCACCTGATAGAACTCTATCAACTTATTTATGAAACTCCGAACCCCTCCGCGCCCCCTCTTTCTTCCGCGTTACCGGCGCTGTTCTCTTCCAGCTACCTCTTCCTCCGCCTACCCTTTTGTTGCGCGCGGTTTCTCCGCACTTCCCCACCTTGCTCCGTGTGTATCTCTTTGAACTCAATCTACGGTCCAGAGTGCTCTCTAGCTGCGAGAGAAATAGGGAAAGGGGGCGGCGAGGAAGAGGATCACTGCGTGTACATCTTCCCGAATTGTTACGTGTATATATCTGCATGATAATGGAGCGCACGGATAGCTCTTGGCTGCGATCACATCTTCGGGCGCCGCGGTAATTTCCAAGCCTGCACACACCGCCGAGATGAAACATTAGACTGCACGTTTCGGCCTGGTTGCCGAGATCGCGAGCGTGGAACGAGGCTAGATTGCTCACGGCGAACCATCTTGATTTCCTCTATGGTTTTCTTCAGACTATCCACGAAGAGACCGTGTAGGTCCTCCGCGGTACACGGAATGACTTTCGTTTTATAGCTACGTATAACGCGGCTTGATTTAATGTTATTGGTTTATTAGCGTCGCGCCGGATGGTTAATCGGTTAATCAACGATGCGTAACGACAATCTATTCCACTATGAATCAAATTTCCTGCGATATCGTTTGCTTCTACTCTATTAACGTCCCCGCCCCTCGCTGATATCTAGTTAAGGGTACGGAGTGATTTAATACAAATTCGAGTGCTGGTGGGTTTGGATTCAATAATGAAGTGAATGTAACTTCTTAGAGGAAAGAATGGCAGTCTTGAATTTTGAATTCGTTATTGTTAAATTATTCATTGTTGCAAATTTTAATATGTATGTGGAGGTTATTAATACTGTTCATAATGGAAAAGTGGACGATTTTAATGCAGGATGTGACCCATCGATGGGTCATTGAGTGAAGCTTTTAATTTCTAATGTGACCCACCGATGGGTCATTTAAAAAAGATTGAATAGACAGCGTGACCCACCAGTGGGTCACCACATAATTTTCCAATATTCTACAACATTCTTTTGTTTCGAAATAATTTTCGAAACTGCGGAACAGTTTCGCTGCAGAATATAAAAAATCAGTGAAATAATGCGAAACGTGTCAGACCAGATAGAACATACGCTACTGCAGTAACAATTGTAATTATACCTGTGTGCATTATTTTAAAAACGTACTTACGTATATTAAAGATGTAGATTAATACACAAGTTAACGGTCTATGACAAATCTACGTGAAATGCTAACGAAGCTGGCGTTATTTCCGGCTGTATCTAGATGCAAAGCATATCGTTGAGCGAAAAATTAAATGTCTAGCCGCTATCATTTATCTGGTAGTGACAGTGAAAGAGGGTAAAGAAGAGGCAGGAAAATAGAGAAGCGCCTTGTCCGCATTGAAGCCGTAACTTTCGCCTGTTTGTCTTACGCTAATTAACTGAACATGAAATATTTTCCGAGGACGCCTGGAGACTTTCAGGTCGGAGAAGAGAAAAGGAAGAGAATACCAAGCCGGACACTATAACCCGATGTTTCTATTCTCAGTTTTTTCTTGTCTCTGACAGATCGTTAAACGTTATACGAAACTCTGTATAATCTGTCTGCAGAGAGCGTTTTGTTTTCGAAATTGCGCCAGATTTGTATCAACGATAAGGGTAGAATTAATTCAATTAGTTCGGATATTCAAATTACATTGTGCATTACCAACGACAACAACTTTCTATTCACATTTGTCACAGATTCAATTTTTGCGCGAAACGTAAAATATGGCAAATTGTCTTTCGTAAGGAAAGTAACATTCGGTTCGTTGATTTGTTGAAAGATTTCAATTAAACGCTATTTTCAAATAGCCCGGAGTTAGCTAAACGAGTAACAGCATCGTTAAGTACAATTTACGTTTGCAGCGAGCTCGAATATGACAATTTTGTACGTTTTCTCGTGAATGTTCGTAAAACAATTTCATTTCTATTACGGTTTGTGTAACGCTTAATTCAATGCAGTAGATGAAAGCGGAGTTTATTCAAAACAATTGGAAGAATCTAAGGATGCACCGACGTGGGACATTTATTTCTTTATAGAACGTTCCACGTTTTACCATTTCGAATCGCACGACCAACCGCGTTTCAGTTAACATACCGAGCCAGTAAAAATACTTATTAAGTGTAGAAATTAATTCGGTGTCTGTTCACAAAATCCTGACAACTTTATCGATTCAACGCCGCCATATTGTTTCAAAGAGGGAATTCGTTAGTTGTCCGATAAATGCAAGAATGTTATTTTATGTTTTCTGCAAAATAAACATTCGAATTTAGGAAAAAGGCCACCGAATTCATTTTTATACCGAAATCGATGAAAAATTGTTTGCGTTCAATCGAACCTTATAATTGAAGTGAATCGAGACGCGGGATACGTTGTTATATTTGTTCTATCCGCGAAAACAACAATGTTACCGCGATCGTCTAAGAATTCATTTCGCAGGATAAACAGAAGCGAGTTCTTGCCGTAGTGATGTTCGTTTCCCCGGCAGTAGCTAGGAAAAACGTCGAGGGAGAGCCAGCCCCCGTTTGAAAGGTACATACGTAACTGGGAACTCATTTTCTCTTAAAACGTCCAACGCGAGTCTCTTTCATCATAAATGTTATTAATTGCCGGAGGGCCTTTCGTCCCCGTTCTCTATGTTCAACATTTAAGTGTCGAAGTTTTTCCACTTTCTTCGTGAGCTTTCCGTACCACCGGCTCTTCCTCCTTCGCTGACCCTTCGCCAGCTCTCCTCTGACGTCACCGGCACGCTTTTGCCGCGCGGAACGAACGGGGGAGAAATTCTGTTGAAAACGTTTGTCTTAACGAGGTTAGACTCCCGTGCGGGAGCAAAGTTTTCCAGTTCGTGCCGCACGATTTGCAACGGGAGTTTCGCCGAGTCGGCAAATATATCGCCATACCTGGCCGTGTACAGGCTTCCGCGACCTGGTGTGTACGATGACTGGCCGAATCGTGCACGAGAATTCTTAAGATTTACTCCGCGCCAACTCACCCAATCCTCCCCCCTTCACCTTTTGATGCTTCTAATTAAGCTGGCTACATGATAATAACAATTATCCGAGCACAAAGTTTGCGCAGAAACTTTGCCGATGACTGCTGCTACTTTGCGACATACACACTGCCGAGCCGTTTCGAAGTTTTCGGCTAACGCGTTATTTTACCATTTCGGATGGAATTGAGAAACTTCCGTTTCGACTAGGAAACCTCATTTTTCAAGGATGTAAAGATAGCGCCGTAGAGTGTGCATTGTTCGTTCTAACTCTGGCAGTGTTCCGCTGTGTAGATTACTGTTTGTGCAATAATAATGAAGTAATAGGATTGTGGAAGTGAGAGAGAGTGGAGAGGATACTTTTTCTTGAAACTTGTTGAAAGAATTTTGAATAGCAATTATGTATCAAAAGTGATGCAGCCACCTTTGAGACTATGTCATCCCTTGTGCTATTTTGGACAGTAGGACTGGATAATTATGGACTTTGAAATATAATATAATTCTAAATCTTTTCATATCTTTGTCAATTAATAGCGAAAACCTACCTGATATTAGAAATAAATTAAAATATATTTTTACATCTTGTATACTAAAATCATGAGTAGACAAATTACGGGGATGATCTCGTGAATTTTGAATATACAAGGAAGACAATAATGACAAATTTTTAAAAACACCTAGGATGTTATTATTAATATACATGAATTTCTTTCGCGTGAAGTAGCCAATATTCCGTTGGAAACTACTTCACTTATGATATAATTGTAACTTAATTATTCGATAAATAGAATATCTATTTCATCCAACAACAAGAATTGATGGTATTTCATCAAACTGTGAAAATTGCATTTAATCTAATTGCACCTGTGCGAAATCTTATATCTCTCATAGTATCGTAAAAAGCTTGTTAATCGTCAAAATTGAAATTCAGCTTCATACTTCCAAAATATTACTACGATTTTTAACGAACACATGACTACATTATCTGTTAACGCAGCTTCCCGCGCTTCTTGTTGGTTGGAAGGTCGGGTTGGCGTTGGTAATTATTGCACGTGTATGTGCCAACTACTTATTGTCGCGATGGTGATCGCGCTTTATTAGTGATGTCGATTATTGCGGATTGGACCGCACTGGTGTATCAAGAATATCGAGTGTCGCGTGTTAGAGCGCTCAAAGTGGTGTCGATGGTTTCTATGTATACCTTAGAATCTGCCCGAATGTCGTGAACTGGCTGTATATATCTCCTTTCGCCAAAATGGGCAGTTTACCTTGTTGGCAAATCATGGGCCTTTCATCCCCTAGAGCCGCCCTCCTAGGCCCTCGTGCACTCCCCCGTGGTCCGCAGAGTAGGGCGGTGGCAGAGAGGGAGAGACGGTCCCAAAACGGAGGTGTCAGCCCCGCGTGGCGATCTTGCCGAAACGTCGACTTTACAGGTTTATGGCATGTTTACCGTTACTGAGCGCACAGAGGCAAGTACCGGCTTACCGTGTGGCCCGCAGAAGTGGAAAATTTCCGTGGCCATCAGGTAATAAGCCGGATTTGCCCTCTGGCTTGAATAGGCTATTGTTATCAAAAAACTTGTAGAAAAACTTCTCAAAAGTAACGTCGCTTGGAATCCGTGCCATAAACCCCTGTTGGTTAAACATTATCCTTAACGAATCACACACCGAAGTGTAATTTTAACGTGACTAAGAGTCTCGACTCAAGACAACGTTCAGTGCAGTTAATACCTGCGCGAATAAAATTGACGTAGGTGCGTTTAAAACGCGCGGTTTGCCCTGTGAAACATCGAAGACGTATATTGTATCGAGGCCTTTACGGCTGGCGGCGTTGTGTTGTTTGGAATTGTCGACGATAACGCGGCAGAAATTCAATTAACATGCTGCTCTGTTGGGTGTGCGTATAGGGAACGACAATAGAGAAGGCTGAAAATGTTGCTGCTATAATTGCGTCGCTAACCAATATAGATGGAAGGATAAATGGGCAAATGCAGTGTGCAAATACAATGGAACTTTAATATTCATACGAATGCATTTGATCATGTTCTTTCCGCCCGTTCGAATTATTTATACGGTGTGTATTCCCTTAATGTTCTTGCATTATTCCTGAATATCGATTCGCAAACATTGTTGATACTGCAATTATGTTTCGGCGCAGCTATTACAATACCGACACAACCACCGCAATGATAGGGTTGTAATCACTTGGTCTCCTCTCCACGCTTAACTTGACACTTCCGCCGCTATTAACATCACTATTATAGTTGTTTCAAAACCACTTTTCGTGCCTGCGATAAATATAACGATGTGTTTATGGGACACGTTTCACTCAGAACATTAACCTCCGAAGGGTAATTGACGATGTCGCTTTCGAATAATCATTTTCATTCGCTTCCCCTGTTTTCGTTTGCGCAGATACAAATGTAACACGCGATATCATTTTTTGTTTTTTGTGAAAGAGAAGACATTAATCCTTTAATCTGTGATTTCTTTTCTGACTACGCATCTAAGCGTCAGATATTTACTGTTTTAGTACTGTATCAGGTAACAGAAGCTAATTTGTTACATTTTAATTACATTTAGTAATCCTTAATCTTAGAAATTGAAGCGAAAGTTATAGGTTGGTTATTGATATTGTTTCTTTTTTTTAATTTCGTTATTTTAAGTCACATCAACCAGTAAAGTTGAAATAGAACGGAATTTAACATACAATTTTTGGAGAAAATTTGTAAGAGATATATGTATATATTAATGTTTCGACTTGAACAGAAATTTATTCAGTAACGACGTACACATGTGCAGAGAGAAGAAAATGAATCCAACAAACAGTACACGTGTAAATCTGAAGTTGACTGTAAAAGCAAACAAGTGCATAACGCAGCGAAACTACGCGCAGCACAGGTGATTTTTAAAGTCAATTCGAATGTTGCAAACATCTCTCTTTTATCGTTAGATTTTATGGGAAACGCTTATTGCCTTGAAACTTAACGTTATCTGTTGAGAATGCAAAATTGACGTCCTAGGTAAAATACTAAGTTGTCGAATAAAGAAATGTTTTCTTCTTCAATTATTAAAAATAAAATTTTTCTCGTCGATTTCATTGAACAATTAAGGTAGGAACGACAGAAGCAAGTTCACAGATAAAAGTAAAAGTATTTCTTTTTATTCCTGATAATTAGGTACAACGATCGTAATTATTTATGTCAACCGTGAAGAAGAAATTTTTGAATGTATCTATCTCGATAAATATTTCATACTGTTGAAAATGTTAATAAAGCATCAATAAATCAGTACGAGAAAGACAAATTATATAAACTTTTTAGTATGGAAGGAAAAAATTCATAGACTGCCCATTTTTCGTACACTTTCCAACGAAACTGATTTAATTCAAATAATCCGAAGAAGACGACTGATTTGCTAAAAATTCCCCGATAATAAATCATTGTTCTCGGTGGAAAGGTCAGATCGATAAAGTGCAGCTACGATACGAAAATTCTGAACATTTTAAAATATCCCGAATATCGTTCTCCACTATTTCGAAAGTTATAATAAATCGCGGTAAATTCAAACAAAACTTTCCTCTGCATTGTGTAATTCTCTTTATGGAAAACACGACGTATCGAAGTCACACTCGTGCGTGGGAAATACGCAGATACGTGAAATTGAAGGATCCAACATGGAACAGCTTAATACTTATGCATTGGTGCCTTTTGTCTAGAGTCGAGTGTGCCGTCCCGTGTCAGTATAATCGCCCGTAGAAGTCGTACTTTCGCGCCGTCCCTGGTTTTCCTCGGAGATGAAAGAAGGCGCCCAGGACAAAGCAGGGAAACTGGTAATTTCGAGGTAGCGTTACGCAGTTTACTGCGTTTTCTCCTTAGAAAAGTTCCAGCTAAATAAGAGAGCCAAGGTCTTATTAGGAGATGATGGGGGCGATGTTATGCTGTTCTACCGTGGCTCTCGGAAAGAGCACGCTCCCTTAAGTTAACGGCGAGGAGAGACGCGGAAGGACGATGGTGGATGGAGGTAGTTTGTCAACTCTGGGCTTGTTTCTAGCCACGGTGAACCTAATTAAAGTCGTGCACTTTTCTTTCACTATCGTCCCTACGCTCTCTGCCCCCTTAAATTCAAACATTCGCCTCCCTACCTGAAATTACTACAAATGATCCGTAGGACATCTTGCCCCCTAACGTTGACGCGTAACGAAAATTACTCGGATTGTGTGCACACTTCCATATGTTTGCCAGTTACGTTCGATACATCAACCGTCCGTGATTAACCGAAGCAACTTCAGTTTCTGATCTTTCTTCCCAGCACCGGTGTGTTTAATTACCCGAATCCTCGGAAGTATCGTTGCAAAATTGAAACTGTTCAAATTACCGACATTCATCTCTTCGATTCGTTATTGAAGCACACGGTTTCGCAATCGTGACAGTAGTTTGAACAGTTATCGACCGATCATCTCGCCGGCAGGAGAAACGAATCTCTTAGAAACATCCGCAGGATCCTTTTTCAATTAATACACTCCGGCTCCCAGTGGAATTTAATCAGAGAAAATCGATTGAAACATCCGGCTTTTTAGAAACGACCCTTCAACCGTCCATCACTCTCGCCCGGCGAGAGTGGACGTAAGCGGAGCTGGTGAAGGGCTCCCAGTTACGTCGTCCTGCCGACCCTTCCCCCAAGAGGTTCCTGAAACACCGCGTTCGTCCACATACGAAGCAGAAACGTGCCCCATTACACCCACGGCTCCTCTGATACGTCGGCTTATCCGGAAGTCACTCCGATACGGTTCGACCGTCCCCGTACGTTCCAACAGCAAAGTTTCTGGCTCTCCGGTGAATTAACAACAACGTAGTCCGCTCTACTTGAACAGTCGTGTGTCGGTTGCACACGAATGCCTGGCTAGCCAGTGGTTACGGTAATGAAATTGCTACGCTACCCCTACAGCTGATATTATTCCGCTTCCAACAGGAATACCGGCCATTGCATCGGTTGGTTTAGGGACCGGCGGAGTGATATTTCGAGAAGTTTCCTCGAGCTATTCGCGAGCGCTCGCTCCCATTAAGCACGTATATTGTCTGCTCTATACCTGCCCGGATACATTGCACCGTATGCCCGCACGCGGAAAGATGCCTTTCCCCGCTGCTTTTCCCGTTTCGCCCTTTTCCACCGTGTACCTCTGTCCAACTCGTCGCCCGCTCGCCCGCTGAGTGTCGTTAACCGCGAATTAATGGAAAAGCAACGACCGTTGTTGTTTGTTTGTTTGTTTTTTCACGTTTCTCGTATTCGTTGCACCACCCGTATATATATACATATATATCTGGGTTATGTCTTTCCCGAGCGGTTTTCACGTTCCTCGCGGCAGAAGAAAGGAATAATTAATGTCTCGTTCTGATAAATCTTGCCCCTGGGCACGGCTTGATTTAACAGAGGCAATGGTGAAATTAAAAATGCCGCTTGGAAAGTAGCGTTTTGAACGGTCGCCGGCTGTCTAATAAGAAAATTTCGGTAACCCGGGAATTTTGTAATTTTTTTTTTTAATTTTTCAAGCTTGTGGAAGACGTGAGTGGAAGTATCGAGCAATTTTTTTGCTTCTTCGAAGTGAAAATACTTGTAATTTACTAGGATTAGTTAATTTTATTTTACTTTCCTTATCGTGTGATCATTTGATAACTCCGTGTTAAATAATTGAACAAGGCAATATTACAAAGTTCCTAGCTGCAAGATTTTCCGCACGTTGAATAATAAAAATGACAATTTATCCCGGAAAGTTTCATCTTCGAAATATCCGCTAATTAACTCCGCTACTTTGAAACCGAAGAGAGTTCCAACGAGACTTTTTTATATTTTTTCAAATTGAAACGATAGCGGCTGGCGTTTACAACGGGAAATATATTACATCCCTGAATGGAAAATATTCTTTGCTAAAAGCAGAACGTTATATGTTACGGTAGAAAGTTGCATTACCTTTGCACCAGCAGCTCGACGCTTTGTATTTTCGTCCATGTTCCAAAATAAACAAAATAAACTCTTAGGATAGAATGTAAATAAAAAATATATCTGATTCAACTATACATATATACACATCGTTGCGGTTTTGTATTCTCCTTTTACTCTTCGCCGCCACTTTCTGCCCAACGTAAACAGCCGCCTGCTATCATAGTTTGCGCACATTAAAATTTCATTCACTCCGGACAAATCTCCGATCGTTTATAACGTACAATCGATACAGCATTTCAGAAAGTAACAATACGTGCCACCATCAAATTCATTCCATCTTCAATCGAAGTTACCGTTCGCAGAATCACTTTTCGAAGATCAACGACGCTCGTATGTCTTTTAAACAACGTAGTATCAATTCCGCTCCTTTCAGAGGTTTCACGAAACGACGTTAGATATATATCTAAATTCAGTTTACTTCGCCAGCAATTTCAATCATTCTTTACAAAAATTCATATTTGACGTTACCTAATATTCCCAACAAATTGATTCCTTTATCAACACCATTGTTCCATTCGTAACGTACTGCTCCCTCTTATTCCAAGATACAAAGTGGTAACGCGGAATATCACCGCAGTCTACGCAGCTGTTGTCTCGTTTTAATTACGTCGGGTTCTCGATATCAAGGGAACACAATGGAAACCGTGGTACACACCGAGTAAGTAGACGGTAGATTATTCCGGAAATGTTTCAAGGAAAACCACACTTCTGTATTACCGTTCGAATTTGATCGTTCGATTTGTCGTAACGAGATCGCCGATTAACTAAAGTAGCCCCTCTTCGAGAGGGGGTAAGAACAATTTCTCCGGAACGTAAGACCTCCCGGTGGTCGCTGGAGGGATTAAGAGGGCGCGAAATTCAAAAGTGGCGGAAGGAAGTGAGAGCCACTGATTGTCTGTGTAGCAGTTCAATTACAGTTACCCCGTTAACGACCGCGCCAGAAAGCCGATAATGTCGCGATACGGGTCAGGGGTTAGCCGTGGTTCCTTTATGCTAACGAATGCTTGCACACGATGCCAGCGCATAGACGATCATATATCGACTGCTGAAGATAGCAGAGAAATTAGCTGAAAACGGCGGGCTTCGGTGATTATTGCGACGGTCAATCTTGTCGCTGGGTTATTCCCACGGTATCTGCCTCTTTGGCGTGAATGCGCGGCCAATTTCCGATGCCTACCCGAAATCGTGGTAATTTACAAGGGACATTTGCATTGAGTAGAAAGTTGGTAGAAGGGACTTCTACTGCAGAACTGTTCCACGAATTTTCGTCGAATTATGATGGTCATTGTTTATGTTGAATGGTATGGAACAATTTGAAAATGTGAGAGCGAAGGGGATTGTGCTTGGTATTTCAATACTTGAACGATCTTTGATGAACGCACGCTGAAATTAGAGAAATACAGCGTCCTATTTAAAAAAAAAACTTGAGATGAGCTTGAAATCTTCTGTGTACCTTGAACCACGCAAGAAGTATTTAGATCACATTGTGTCTTTCCCTGTGTCGTGCAATTTTTGTATATTATTACAAATAAAGGAAATATTCCATGTGGACAAGGTGTTCTTATTCCACCCTATATTATGTTAGATGATTAATTTTCAAATTTGCGTGACAGTGCAAAAAGGCGAAACTTATTTTGTATCACTAGGATAGCTCGGTGAAAATTTTTGAAATGAAAATAGAATTTATAGAAATTTCTACTTAACGTGTGAAGAAAATTTGACGAAGAAGTAACTTTCAGAATGCCTCTGCTTGTCACATGTTCGCCCTTGTTTTTCCAAGAAACACCAACGTTCCCTTTTATTTATTACAACTTGAACGAAATCAGGACAACTATAAATCACGTAGAATGCGAAGTAAATTTTTTACGAACCGGTACAATTGTGACACTGACTGAAAAAGGACATAGAAATATCCATAAACATAAAGAATACGCGAAGTGCATTCTGTACGAGGGTAAATCCCCCGGTCTCCTAATGGTAAACCTCGTTTTATATGTGTATCCCGAGCGAGGTTATCTCCAGGGAGCTTTACAATTTATATTAATGGAGTCAACGCATGAACAAACAGAGAGCCGAGTACTCGATATCATTTTCGTAAGAAGCAGGAAGATAGGTGTGCATCATGGACTACGTCTTTGTGCTTCAAATTTACCGCTAATGTTCTTGCGATTGCAACGGTAATTCGGTTTGTCCGAATAAATACGTACTAATCTAAAAATCGTAATTGTGTAAGTAATAGTGCCGTATCCCGATGATCTTTCTTTTAGTGGATTCAATAAAACGTGACACAAACGTTGAACGAAACTTAGATGAAATTAGGTAGTTGCGTGCAATAGGTACTCTAAGATACATTTAGCTGCTTGTTCGACGACAGCTCGAAAGATTTTTTTGTCTGAGAGAAACAGGGTGTAGATAGGGGTCGTCTTAGGGTCGAGATTCGAGGATGAGTTTTAAGCAGGGGATGAGATAATGAGGTTGAGGTTCGAGGATGAGCAGCGAGAGACGAGATCATCGGTTATCGAGTGAAGAATTTGGGAATACTGCTGAGGATTAATTGATTTAAAAGATGACCATAATAATGTCCAACGTGATTTAAAAAAATTGTAGTTATAGCCAAATTCTCAATGACTTCCATATATTTCACTTCTCTTAAAGATGTACATATCTATCACTAATTTATGCGCACATTTACACACAAATATAATTGTACGAGTCAACGAAGGAGATCGCAAAGATCGCGCATAAAGAACAATTCCACGGCGTTCCTTGTACAAAACTGTCTGCAAAGGAACGAAAGCCGTGCAGAAATTGTGTCTCAATTAAATAGAACAGAATAGCCGAAAGAGGTTAGTGTGGCTTCTAAATCGGATGAACGGGTTTAGTGGAAAGGAAGAAAGCAGAGGATAAGCGGAACAGAGAAGAGAGGAGAGTACATATGAAATTGTGCCATTGTGCGTGATGTCGGTAGTTTGGTGCTTCGTATAGCTATTACCGCGATAATATCTCGGCTGGGACGGCATAAAGTGGCCAATTAGGTGTGAAAGGAGCGATAAAGATCGAACGAATCAAGCAGCAAAACGAGAGAAGAGAGAGAGAGGACAAAGATATCGGAAGTAGGAAAGAAGAAAGGAAAAGCGGATGAAACGAAAGAAAGCGCGATAGCGGAAGATAGAGAGAGGGGCGGTGGAAAGGTTTGAATAGGCAAATGTCTACGGTGTGAGGAAACGACTAGCAAGGGTGGAAACGGTGGATCCGACATGGTAAACGGTAGACAGGGGTGTAGACATGGTAGAGCAGTAGGCGAAAGGGAGCAGTAGTGGTAACCATTAGCGAAAGGTAAGGGAGAGAGGGAGAAAAGAGAAGAGAAAGAGGACTAGGCAAAGGGGGTTTTGCGCAATGCGCCCGCTAGCGCTGCAGCGGGGTTTATTTCTGACCTCTGCGTAAGTTTCTCTCTGTTTACGAGCTATTGTGCATCCACGGGATGCGCTGTAGTTTGTAGCTTTTTACTTTTAACCCTCGCTGCTGATCCTTTCTTTATCTTGGATGAATAAACATGCGTGCTCCGTTTTCACCTGTGACGCCACACCTTCTAAATACGTCGGGTTTTGCGCAGGTTAGCGCGGCACTTTTCCACGCAAATTGCTTGCGGATAGATTTCCATGCACCGTTTGACTTTATTTCTCGCGACGGTGCCGAGGAGCAGCTTTTCATTTCGTGTAAGTGCTTGGATATTGTGTTTACGATCTTACATGAGACCCTGCTCAGGCCACCCCTCTTACCAGGCATCGATCTCACTAAGGAATAGGTCGTTTATGGGGATGCAGAAGGCACTTTAATGCTTTTCGATATTGCGAGTTACTTCGGTTTAGTAATAACGTAACTGTATTTGACTTTCTCTAACATTGAGAGTGCGAGTGAATTAGTTTGTCGTTAGTTTGTTTTAAGTCAACTGGTCTACTGTAGTAGGTATTACAATATTACTTAACGTCGATATTTTTTGAGTGTTATCTTTCTTGTGCTATTTCTTACCATACAATTAGCGTACCTGAGCTGTATTATTTTATTTGGGCTGCTAGTCGATACCACTTTAAAATATCAGGTTGAACATCACATTTCATCTCCGAAGTATATCATCGTGCAAATTTCTACTCTCGAAATTCTAAACCACTTGGAAGATGAGAAGTTCCATTCGATCGATTGCCACTGATATATCCTGAAGGATCTCGAAACCGAAACGAATGTACATACAGCCAGGTTGTAATAGCAAAATGTAGACGCAAAGGCGAACAAATAGAAAAAATTTAATCTTGTTTTTAGCCCAAGTATCAACCACCGAAAAGGTTGGCTGTTACATCTGCAAGAATTTTTACGAAAGTAACGAAATTTTTCACTCTTCATTATCCAAAGATGTATCTATCTACATATGTATATAAGAATACAGATATTTAACGAGCATTTTCAGGTTTGCGTTGTTCGAATTATTGATCGCGGCTTCGTCTAACATTATCTAAGCTAGCTGCAACACGAAACGTCGGAGATCAAAAACCATTGGACACGTTTTAAACCCGAGAGCCACGATCAATAATTCAAACAAGTATTTATACAACTTAACGCGGTGTTTTTTGTTGCGCGAGAACAATCTTTCTGTCCGTTCACGGGCAGAAACATAGAATTTAAAAACGTTCTAAATAAACTCTCCGTCATTTCTAATTCTACGTGCCTCCATCGCGGAACCGCACGGAAAAATATGCTGCGCTCGGTAAACAGCGGTGGGATTTACTTTCTTCAAAACGAAAAGCACGATTAAGGAAGGCAGGTAGCGTGCAAAATATAAAAGCACGATATTTTTATAAGTCAGGGAAAACTCTCTCTCTCCTTCCCTCCCATTCCCTCCCCCTCTTGGTAGTCATGGCGCCGGCGAGTGGACGAAAGTCCATCAAATGCAATCCCGACGGGCGTTTTAAAAAAGTTATACGCGAACAAAGGAAACAACTGGCGGGAACAGCGAAATGGAAAAGTCGCTTTCCGCATTATCTGTTGACAATTCATTATTGGACCCGATACACCCGTTTTCGAATTCCAATAGCGAAAAGTTTTCCACGCCGTACACCCTGTCCGTACCTATTCTATCACAAACAAACAAACAAACAAACAGCCCAGCCGAGCCCAGCCCCCACTGGTACGACCACGATACGACCTTCACTCGCACGGCAATTCGTACGCGCACTTATACGAATCCTCGAAATAAACCCGTTGCCGAAGGGAACGGCCGCTACCCGGGTAGCGTGTGTTTGTTTAGAAAATAAGAACGCGTCGTCGAAACTTGTATACCCAGCTCGCAATGCCTCCTCATCTCGCCCACCGTTTTCCCATCTCTTTCACCCTTAACCCACGATTGTCGCATACCACCCCCGCGTCCGTCCCGCCTCGATATGTCCCCGCGTATTTTTCTTTCCGCATTCGAAAAGTCCCCTACCTGCTGCGGCTTTTTCATTCGTTCCTTGTTATTTTCTCGACAATATTTTAGCGATAGTCTCCGAGTAATATTCTAGCGAGCCCGCGTTGCAGCTGCAGGCCGCACGTGCACCATTGACGACTCGAGTACCCTTCTTCCATTTTCCTCCTTAATACTTCTGTTTCTCCTCCTTCTTTCTCACCTTCTTTCTCTTCTCCTGCCTCTTCTTCTGCGCGACACACCAGTTTCTTTCCTCCAGTCTCTTACTATCCTCCGTCTTGCTTCTTTCATCAATATCGAGGAGAGTCCTATTTTCTCATGGCCCCATATTCTCAAGCCGATTCCTATCGCGGTTACACACCTGTACTACCACCCCTCCCTTCGAAACGTGCATTGGTATTCCACGTCCCTATCATATCGTATCGCCCTCCTTTCTATGCTTGGTTTTTTGGGGCCACCTCTTCCAAGCAATCGGTCTCCGGTTGCTCCTTTCGAATAATTTATCCAAAAAAGAATGGTTAATAATTCAAACGTTTCCTCTTGTTCGTGTACGCGGTTCCGAGGGTCGGGAAAAGTTTTTCGACCGAGGGAAACGGTTGTGGGAACGTTCATCTGAGTACACCCGGTCAAACATGCCCAAGGGATGAATAATGCTATCACGCGGTTACAAGCGTACACATGCGAACACCCCGTCAAACCGTGGCTCTTTAAACAAGCTTAAAAGGTTCCCGTTGAAACAATACAAAATGTTCTATTTTGTTGCTGCGTTGCGTTTTCGATGTTGTTATTAATTTCTGTCTTATCAAACCGGTCGATTCTGTCCTTCCGTTTGTCGTTTCGTGGTATTGTGTATTAACGTGACCGTTGTCGTATGCAGCGGGAAATAGCCGTTAATAACCATTCGGTATCTTTGTAATTGATTAATCTGATGGAGCTTTATACGTGTAATGAACGAGTATGCTGATATTTGTGTCATAATGAGCAAGGTTATCGTTGTTACGGAAATTGCTCGCTAACCGTCACAAGAGTTTACGTATCAATTTTCACGTTAATGCTATTGGCAGTCAAATCTCTGTTAATTGTAGACACAGATAGTGGATTAATTTGCAGTTCGATTGTTACGGGAGTATTGAGTTGTTCCTTCTTTTTATGTACCTCTTTGAAAGGCACGCGTGTCATTTTGAAGTAAACCAGAAATTAAACGTGAAACTAAACCAAAAATTAGGAGATATACCTGAAAAAATTTATGTGTATTTTTTACTGTTTAAGAAACTTGGATGCGTTAATTATTGATAACAATGAAATATAGAAATGATCGAATGAAATACACTGCTGGAAGAAATCTGTCCTTTCCGTAGCAGATTAACTGCACACGTTCCACGATGACATTTAGCAATTCATTTAATTTCCATCAATAATACAGCTCATCGGAGATGATCTTATAATTAATAATTTATTGATGACCTATTAAGGTACATAAACGAGTAGAAGCTGCTGAAATAATTGCCACAGGATGCAACTGTGCAAAATTGAAATAAATTTTAATGCATAATACCGTCACGTCACAATTGTATTTAATTTCCTGCAACCGCTAATAATTACATTTTTTAATTGCAAATTGCTCGTGACAGACGTATGAATTGTACGTTAAACAGTTATAAATCGTTCTCAAATTAATCGTAAACAATGAACGTCTACTTTTTCCTACACACAAGAGACGCTATTGACCGTCGAAGGAGGGAATTAACGGAATTTCTGTCAGTTGGAGAGTTAAGCAAGCGAGCGTTCGCGCGGGAAAATTCGATTTCGCCGCGTGGTGATATTTTTCAAGAATTTTTCCAGTATCCCAGTATGCGCGAACAAAAGTAAATAGTGTATACACGGTGAAATAAAAAGAGAAAGCGCGATGCTCCGGAGTGACGACAGTGCGGCCTGTTAAAAACGCACGTGCGCATAACTCAGTGGTTTAATCGCGAGAGAAGCCACGGCACGCGTAATGAAAGCGCCTCGAAAAACAAGCTGGCTGTAGCGGTAGCAACATCAGCAGCAGCTTGCTGCTTGTTGGCACGCCGATACCACCACTACACAAAAGCACTCCAATGATATTTAGGAGGGTAGAAAAGGATGGCAGACAGCATTCTTGCGGTGAGATCTCGCCCGTAAATGCTAGCCTTGCCCCGAGTATACAGCAAGTCGGCTCATAAATCGAGTCCCTCTGGCCGACCAAACATTAGGCCAAATTAAACTATTCTTTTCTTTCTTTCTGTCGTCTCCAAAAAGAGATTATGAATTAAAAATACGCGTTCGTCTACTTTTCCCCTGGCTTGTTAACGGCGTATTGGAGAAAACTGATGTTCCTAGCATTTCAGCACTGTTTCTCTGCAATTTTCTATCAATTTTCTTTTTCCCGGGGGTTCAATTTGCATTTCTTTTTTCATCACGTTTAAAAATATTTCTCAAAGGTGCGAATGTTCTTGGAAATGAAATTGGGTTGTTCGATGTTAAACTTTGAAAGGAAAATTGTATTTGTTCGTCAATCGTTCGATTATTTACGGCTTGATGATAATTTATGTTTCGAGAATCAATATTGGTCTCCAATATGTCTGAATAAAAGATTATCGATACCAATTAAATAGAATAAATACGCAATGTTGTACATTGGAGGACTATGCGAAATGTGCAATGTCTAAAAATAGAAACAGAAATTAATTTCTTGAGTAAATGCGTCTCAATATAACTTAAATTATGTTGTCGAAGTGTTAAGGTTACCACAGCAATTTAAAAACGAAGTAAATTTGTAATTAACAATTAAACGACAAGATACAGAACTTAAAAATTAAAAGACAAACTTTGTTCAATTCCATTGTTTAATTTTCTTGAAAATATCTTCTGCAAACAATATTCTCATGGATATATACTTGTTGTAACAAAGAGAATTTTAGATAAGATATTAATTAAAAGTTTTTCCTGAATTTTCTTTTTAGCACGCCTCTGTTATCAAACTTTCACAGTCCAAACGTGCCTCTGAGGCTCTAAGGCCTAAGGTACGGCAATCTTAACGAGCTTCTCAAACACGCACACACAGCTAATTAAATTATCATCAAATATACATTTTGACGTTCAAGCGAATGTCAACAGAGGTTGCATTTTCACAAAGTATCATCTTGTATTTATATTCTTCGCGTGAAAACTATTACCATCCCCGGTGTAAAAAGTGGACGTTAGCAAAGAGGGGCGGTTCGTTGCGCGACGTTTAATTCCCGAATTTTCAACAAAACACCAAAGTTAAGAAGCGATAATTATAGGTACAACTGAATTTACGTAAATTACGACTGTTGAAACAGTTTTAAAACGATCGTCCTCCTTTACGTTCACGTAGCGGGGCTCAATAA
This sequence comes from Habropoda laboriosa, assembly GCF_001263275.1. NCBI lineage: Eukaryota > Metazoa > Arthropoda > Insecta > Hymenoptera > Apidae > Habropoda > Habropoda laboriosa. The sequence continues at coordinate 1,855,566 of NW_017100150.1, read as the reverse complement.
AGTTATCAGGAATTCATTAAAAAGCGGGAGAACCACGGGAGAGAACCTCTTGCGACTTTAGCTTTAAACACGAACTTTATTTTCTTGGTGCACTTAAACGTGGAGGAAGGAAATCAATAATTTCTACATAATAGAGAAGCATCTTCCCGGTTATCGGTTCGTGTCGCTCAAACGAATTTAAAATGACGCATGCATAAAGAGCGTGGCCCGTCGAACTTCTCGAGGAGTTCGATGTCTACTTTAAAAACTGGTAACGGGCGCATTGGTAAAAAGTGCGCATTCAGTAGTAACTGAACTCCTTCAGTGCTCGGTTACTCTCCTCTCTCTCTCTCTCTCTGCTTTTTTTTCTTCTTTTTTGCTATGCGAAAAATTTTCGAAGTAGGACGAATGGGCGGGAGGAGGCTTGGCGATTCATGGCGGAGTACTGAAAAAGGTCCAGCATTTTCTCAAAGCGCCCGGTTGTTAAGGTTTTAAGTATGCAACGAGTAATCTGGCTGGTGCCTCGGCTTGGCTTCTGCAGACGACTTCGTTACACTACCGCGGAGGAACAAAAGCTGTTTCTCTTGTATTAAGTTTGTCGGTTCCGCAGTAAAACTGTTACTTTACGCGGCTACTTTATTAATTAATGGAGGAGTCCGAGAGTATAGTGAATGGCATCGGTGTTCTTGGGATTCCTGTTTGCGCTAACCTTTGCCTCCTCGTTGTCTCGCTGTTAATCGACGCGGAAAACCTCGCGTATCAAACTGTGAAGAATTCTTTTATACCGCGGTTTCGCCCTTTTCCACTCGTTAAGAGAGTGGAAGATTTGATTTTCGTTTCGCTTTTGTTGGTGGACGTTTTCGTGCGAGGGTGTCGATAATGGGGAGTGTGCTAGGCGTTTTAGTAAAGTAGAAATGTTGCGTGTAATTTTGCAAATGTAGAATTGCTTTTTATTTAAATCATGGAATAATTTAGGACAAAGTACGATGTGAAACGATGTTAGAAAAATTAGTGGAAGTGATATTTAATTTGCTTTCACAAATGCTAGAATTTATTAGACATCTGTGATGGTAACATTATGTCATAGTAATATATTGGATTTTATTGGATATTTTTTGGATTCAAAGAAAAGTGGAGAACATTTTTTATGTATGAACAATGTAAGAAGCTTTCATATGCAAAATTTTTTCAGACAAAATTATTAATATTTTTAAATAGCTAGAAATATTTACATGCAATAACATTTACTTGAAAAAATTCTGTCGATTGTCTAGCAATATTTTTCTAACAACTCAAATTGCATATTCTATGATATCACCTTCTTATCTGATTTTCACATTAGATATTCCAAGAAACACGAATATTTGACAGCCATTTAATGGAAAATCTTTGTAACTTGTATCTCGGTAATTAATTCCATATACGTGCAAAGAACTACATCAAACTTACTTTTACCTTTAACAACAGAATGGAGAAACTCGTTACAAAATTTCACTGTTCATACTGCCAAATACTCATTTTGTACCTAAATATACACTTCATAGTAAAACATAGAGAAGGGAGTATTTGCAATAGGAGAAGAAAAAGAAAGAAGCGTAGCCTGTAATTATGAATTCATGCATCAGCATTAGCAGGGTCCGGCTGCTCATATATGTATATTTGAACAGTTTGTGATCTGAAGAAACGAGCAGTGACGCGGCATCTGCATATTTCATAATAACCGTGGGCAAGCGAAGGGAAAAAAGTTTCTAAAGAACCGGGCATTTCGGTGATTAGCATGTCAGAGGGCAGGCCGTGGCTCTCATAGTGTCTTCATCTGGAATTCTGTTTAATTCGAGCGCATTAGCTCGACTTTCGGAAAAAGTAACGTGACTATCCAACGCTGTAGAACACGAGTTACGGGTTATACGAGACGACGGTGGCGCGACGCGGGGATTCCTAAGGTGGCGTTCAACCTTCCTGAAACCGGATACAAGAGAAGGCTGTTATTGAAGAAGAGGCGGCGTTGCGTCGGCTCCCGCTAGGGAAATTAAAGAGCTTTTTAATCCCACAAGACAAATCGCCGGCATTTCACGGAAAATTTCATTTTCTCACGGCATAAACGGAAGATAATAAAAGTAAGCAGCTAACGCTTAACATATTGCCTGTGATACAACATCGGAGATCTCTTCTGATCTATAGTAAGCAGCTTATCGGGTATTAGAGAGAAGATGCCCAGCTATCTCTTCCTCGTCACACTACCGCGAATCATTAGATTTACGCCGCCGCGCCACGCAGGAGAAATAGATTGATCCTGGGGAAAAGCTTGTTTCTTTCTTGGGGGAACGGCGATTTCGCGATAGAATCACCAAAGAGGTTCGCCTTTTAGGGTCGTTAGCTTCGTGCGTGTAAAGTGAATTTAAGCGGCGATTAAATGGATTTTTAACGCGAGGATGTTTTGTAACATTGGAAAATTTGTTGTTCGGAAGGTTTTGATAAGATGGATTAAATGTTGGATACAATGATTAAGAGACGCACTGTAGATCACATTTCTTCCGTTAAGAAGTGGCGTGAAATATTTAGAAGATAGCAAGATTAAAGAAACAGATTTAGAATAATGTTAAATACAGTACATATATTCTCCACAAGTGTCAGACCGCAAGGAAGCTAAACCTGACACTCGTAGAGTCAGGGACTACGTTTTCGAGCCCCGCGCCCGCCATTGTAGTTTGCCGAACGTAGACAAGGACAGCGAATAAAAGATAAGCATGAAACGTGAGTCGAGGCAACCAAGCAATTTAAATTTCAACTTTTTTAATTTTACGTTCTTTTATCCCGAAATTTTTCTTAACATATTGATGAGATTTTTCTAGTGAAAATGACATAAAACACGACATAATTTGAACAACATTTACTTATAATACTTATTGAGTGATTAATTTAATTTCATAATACAGTAATGTCTCTACAAGTGTCAGCCAGTTTGGATTCTACAAGTGTCAGTATAG
>NW_017100150.1:1828670-1850809 GCF_001263275.1 Habropoda laboriosa | reverse complement strand
CCTGCGGTACCCTCTCCCCAAAGTCATTAGCAAAATCGTCGGTTAGGTCAGGCGGGAAATTTTCGCGGGAGATTTTCGCGGGAGATTTCCGTTATCGTAACACGGTATAATTTATCAATTTTCACAATTTTATTAAAAATTTATACTTCCGACAATTTGTTATAACATTGCATATAACAATTTATACGTTTTTACAATATTCTTCAATGGAAACATAGGTTTTAGCGTTCTCGTTACTTACTAGTGGTTAAATTAATTTTGTAGGGATTAAAAATCAGGTTGACCTGTGGTCGTAGATTAAAAATAACCATAGTACAGCTAAATTTATCGTGTTAAATAATTCTCTTTACACGAATCAAAAATGTATTCAACGTTTGTTTGTTATAATATCGTGAAATGAATTAGTTGTGCAGTTCTGTGCATTTTCTGTGCTGTTCAACCTAATTTACTTAAATTTACATTGCGAGACAGTATACTGTAACAAGTAGTAACAAGCAAACGTTGAATAAATTCCTAATTCGTCTTAAAAAAATTATTTAACACAATAATTTCAGCTTTATTATGATTATTCTTGATAAATGACCACAAGTCAACTTGATTTTTAATCGTTATGATCTTTAAATTCAGTGTGAATAGAGAAAATGTGTAATATAATTCATTTCACGATATTATAACAAACAAACGTTGAATACATTTTTCGTGGAAAAAGAAATATTTAACACGATAAATTTAGCTGTACTATGGTTATTTTTAATCTACGACCACAGGTCAACCTGATTTTTAAACCTTAGCAAATTAATTAAACCACCAGTAAGTAACGAGGACATTGAAACGTAGTTATCCATTGAATAAAGTTATAGAAACGTATAAATGATTCTATGTAGCGTTATAATAGATTGTTGCAAGTAATAAATTAATAATAAAATTGTGAAAATTAATAATTATACCGTGTTACAACATCATAATAGAAGAACAGAAATTTCCCGCGAAAAGTAATCGGTTTCCCGCGAAAAATAGTCGATTCCCGCCTGACCTAACCGACGATTTTGCTAATGACTTTGGGGAGAGGGTACCGCAGGTATATAAGGACCCGCTGATGTCCCGCGAATTTATTCACCCTTTATACTGGGCCATAGACACTTCGCGGCGTATTTTGACCTGAAGGTTCTGAGATGTGAATAGAGTGGTCGGGGGCTACTAGCTAGCCTATGTCCACCCTGTACACACTCAGCCTTCTTGTAACACTTGTATACATTAGAATCAATTAGAATTTCTATTACTAATTATTAAACAAATTTTAACAATTACCGGCACTCGCTAGGCACGTAATATCAGACTTTAAATACTCGACTTCGAACTTCGGTTTAGTCATAATTCTATTAATGTTATAATAACGTATAATTTATTAATTTTCACAATTTTATTATTAATTTATACTTCCAAAAATTTGTTAAAACATTACATATTATTATTTATACATTTTTGCAAGTTTCTTTGACAAATAAGTACGTTTCAACGATCTTATTACTTTCTCGTTGTGAAATCAAGTTCGGAGGATTAAAAATCAGGTTGACCCTTGGTCGTAAATTTAAAATAGCCATAGTGAAGGTGAAATTATTATTTTAAATAAATGTTTCTATACGAATTAAGAATCTATTCAACGTTTGTTTGTTGCAATACCATGAAATAAATTGTATTATATATTTTCTCAGTTTAGACTGAATTTAAAGTTCGTAAGGATTAGAAATCAGGTTGACCTGTGGTCGTAGATTAAAAATAGCCATAGTGAAGGTAAAATTATTACGTTAAATAATTGTTTTTATACGAATTAAATATTGATTCAACGTTTATTTGTTGCAATACCGTGAAATAAATTGTATTATATATTTTCTCAGTTTAGACTGAATTTAAAGTTCGTAAGGATTAGAAATCAGGTTGACCCTTGGTCGTAAATTTAAAATAGCCATAGTGAAGGTAAAATTATTACGTTAAATAATTGTTTTTATACGAATTAAATATTGATTCAACGTTTATTTGTTGCAATACCGTGAAATAAATTGTATTATATATTTTTTCTGTTTACACTAAATTTAAAGTTCTGTTTACATGTTATAACAATTAGAATGTAGACGTTTTGCCGTTTCACGGTTTTTCCTCTGTTAATTATGTGTTTATAAATCATTTCAAACTAAAGCAGCACCATGCCCACCCTTAATTAAACCGTCTCAGTAGTTTACCGTAATTAATAATCTATTTTCGGAATTTATACGAGAATTTTTGAATTTTAGTAAATACTAGAGTCAGTGCATCGCGTATTGAAATAATAGCTTATACAGATAATCTTTTGAAATTACTCTTAATTAGGGAAAATCTTGAATCTTGTATGGAAGATGAAGATTTTCAGGAAATATTTATTTTTCAACAATGAATTTTTGTTTTATCGATTAATAACGTACGAAATGATTTTTGGAAAATTTTCTTCGTTTGAACGTTCGTTTAAGGTTCGACTATGATTATCAAATCTCTCGAAACACCGTAGAATGTTCAATTTTAAAAGTAACTTCTTCAATTTTTGGATAATCTGGGTAACGTGTTAGTGTTGACGATACACTTTCGAGTATAGACGTTAAAGTTCATAGAGTGGTCGGGGGCTACTAGCTAGCCTATGTCCACCCTGTACACACTTTAAAATAAAATAAATGTTGTCAACTAAAAATTTTGAACGTCATAGCTAGCTAGACATTATTTTTAATTGAAAAAAAAAATTATAAAGCATTTGCTCAGCTATTTATTATAATAACATAAAATCTTATAGAGGTGGGATGTTAACAGTTATTTTAAATCGAATTGACGTTAAATGATTAACATTAATAATACATTATCTTGAAATTCTATTATTTAAAACGATATTTTGTTTTACAAATAAATTTCACTGTATGAAATTTATGCACTATCTATGAAATTGCACCACTTTAATTAAAAAATTGAAGACTCGAAGGAGCCACGTGAAACTAAGCTGAACTTTCATATTTACTCTGCTATCGAAGTATGTTTAATACCACTACGAATCATCGGGTCAAAGAGGAAAAGATTTTCCGTTTCAAAGAATACCGAAACGCTAAACATAACTTTATCCCCCGGAACAATGGAGAATATGCTGCGTGCAGAGTAAACTGGGACCAAGGAAGAAGTTAAGGAATGTGAAGCATCGAGATCATTCGAAGTATCAGAAATTTCAAGCAGCGCGCGCTCAGCTTCCTCGAAAAATCACAAACGTAGCAATTCATTGTGCATAAACTGGCGTTATCGTCGAGAGTAAAAAATTCGAAGAACGAAAGTTCAACCGTTTTCAAGACGTCTCATGTGTGTCAGTTATGACATTTTCATACGGAGATGATATTGCGTTTCAACGGATACTGTTACTCGCATTTTATTACACAAAATCTGATATTTTTCCTCGTGCAATTACAGACTATTTAAACGAAATTAAAATTCTGACACCGTGTAAAACAATCAAATTATTGTCCATTTTACGAATGAATTTTAGATAATTTTAAATCACGAATGCTGCAATATTTTTCCACAAATTTTCCTATACAATTTTATCCGTTGTATTAAAGTATTAAAATTTAATTATGCGGCACATTTGCTACTACCAAAATGTGGTTCGATGCAAACGTTTAATTTGGGAAGGAGAAAATGCTCTTTAAGTAAGTACCCTTTAAAGATTCAATCTAAAAATTGAAATTTTCGTGTTGGTAATAAGTACCTTCGTACTTAAAAATGCAAATGTAATGTAATATTACGTGAACTTTTACGAAGAATGAAGGTTTTTACGGAATTTACTTGCACGTGTAGTATACATATCATCAATGTTTACTTAACTTTCCCTTGTTTTGAACAGACACAATAGTTAGGCGCCTGTTGCTTGTGCAGTCTGTAGTCCTACTATATTAGATAACCTGCATAGTAGCAATACTATATAATACTACTTAATAGTAACATGTACATTGCACAGCCTTGCAACAGTTCAGAATAATGGACTTGAGTCAAGATATGAGCAGAGCAACGCAATTTCCTATGTTCTTGAAACAGTTTGGTAGTATATTCGGCATTAAATAATTAAGTAACGATACTATCGCGAGAGTTACCCTTTCCTTCCCTCAATTCATTCGAAAAACTCAGGCAGTATACTTACTGTGAAAAGCTATGCAATACGTTTGAATAAAATTCAAGATTAATCGTTAAATATTACACACACACTATCCTAATTCCATTTACTTCGATTCATATCGTTCGAATTTTATTTATCAAGTTCAAAGTTTTTCGATCCAAATTCTCGCCTAACTCACTTTTTTCCTACAGTTACTCTCAATTTTATTGCATTTTAAGGGTGTTTAATCCTCGACAGGTATGTCAGCCGCCCGACCCTTAGATTTCTTAGCATGAGTTCTATTGTATATACTTTTCGCCTTCGCTTGTTTCGTGGCAGCGGTAATTTTATGACGCCACGACAATCGTAGTCTTTCAATCTAAGAACTTGCTTTTACCTTTTATTGCCCTGTTTTCGGCTTAGAATCTTCACCCCTTTTTTAGGAATTCCCGCGTGCGTCACTCAAGGGTACGCTTGGTACCTGAGAGTGACCTATGGTCTGGGGGGTGGCATTTTCGTGTAGTTTTCCCACCTATGATTTTAACCAATAGTTTTCGCCAACCACCCTTCCCCACCACTGTCGAAAAATGTACTCAACCTATCCGAGGGCCTCACCCCCGCGATGCGTCCTCGCACGGAGGTATCGTGGGACCTTTCGCGGAAGGGAACGAGAGAAGTCATCTGACCACGCCACGAGTCGCTCCTTTAAGAAGCTTAGATCACTAGTAACAGTTGTTTTGTCCTAATCACGGAGGTGGTCCTTCGAAGACGAACCATTAGATTTAGTCGGCACACCACGTGCTAAATTCGACAAGGCTCGAAAGTTGGTTACAACTACCACGAGCACATCGTAACAAAGAAGTGCGATTTTTCGAGTGTTAAACAGTAATACAATGGCTTCGATGAAACGTAAGATAAAAGTTTGTAAATTTGAAAAAACGCCTCAACGGTGAACCGTATCCAGCGAGAACCAGAAATTCTCATGATTCAACGTTCGTTATTTTATATATCCCGTTGACATCTTAATGTGCGGCACTACGCAAATGGAAATTGAAAAAAAAAAACAAGTCTATTTGCAACTTTTGTAGTTACACTTCGCGCACGACGATTACGTATACGCCGTGTTGTTTTTTCCCATCTTGGTGACATTCAGTAGTACGGAACTATCTATATCTATACACAAAGCTTTGTCCATTTAACTGTTTATTCAAAGCGCTACCGGATATAGAGAACCCGTTAAAAGAAGCAAAGAGACACAATAGACACTGTTTCAAAGAGCTGAACTTGTACGGTGTACAGTGTATACGGTCTCTCTGTTTCGTCGCAGCCACTTTAAAACAGACGATTGAGGTGATTTGAAACATCCAAACGAGATAACAGCGACAACGACTTTGCACGGTCGCGTCACTGCCGTCTTTCCTCGATTTCAATTTCACCTCGAAAGGGGTCTCCCCTAATTTCATTACCCAGAAACATCGTTTCGTATCGTCCGCGGTAATAGCGGAGGTAAATAAAGAAAAAAACAACGAAATAGGATAGTTTCTGGCTTGGTAGAACAACGAACAACGCTGCTGCAATAATTTTCCCCGGTGAAACGCCGATCCGTGTGTTTTCTGTTACTTCCGATAATTAAAAACTGCCCGCGCGACAAGTTCCAACCTTCGGGAGCAAAGTTGCGGGAGGAGTTGATATCGAGCCTAAAATTCTAAGGTACAGTTTCGGTATTCTCCCCTCTGCGCGCGTTTTCCCCTAAACTTCACCTTTTCTGTACGCGCGACGACACCCGAACCCACGGCTGCACAAAATTTCCAAGCGACCGGGTTCAAGAGCACGCTGTTTTTCTCGTCACGCGACCGCCTGCCGAAGCGCACACGCGCGTACTTATATACACCGAGAGGTATACTGTATGTGCCTACAGAGGGCCGTCCATCCGTCAGTTCGCCGGAGTGTTTATTCAGAACGACGCGGAATATGGAAGGGTGGCTATAGGGAGCGAAAGGCCAGCGGTGGAGAGCGCGAGAGGAGGGTCGCGTAGCGAAGGGAGATGAGGAGTGAGTTAGAGGGTTGCTTGGAACTGTGCTCGCCCTTGGGCGTGTAATTACGCGCTTCGTTTCTCGAATGCCTCCAGGGTCAACGCAAACGCGGACTACTAGCCACGTTATAGAGAATACTCTCTTTCTCTTCTGCTCTCTCTCTCTCTCTCTCTCTCTTTACAACTCTCCGCCGATTCTTTCCCTCTTATTCCATCTCTTCCCTTGAATACCATTCTCCCCCTCGCCCGTCGTCGTCGTCGTCCTTCATTCCGCTCTTTTCGTCGTGCCGTCCGTTTTCCTCGCACGAGACTCGCGGCAGTCGCAACGTCGAAACACGCCGAGCCGTTTCACCTCCTCTCACTTTCATCCAGTGCTAATTTTTTACTTTGATGTAAATCCCGTTCGAAGCAGTCGAGAAAACGCGAAACCGACGGGCGTCGTGCGGAGTTGCGAACGTGATTTTGATGGATTTCTGCGGGAAGGGTTAAGTAAGGAAGTTTGTTTCGCGTTTGAACGGAAAGTGTCGTGTTAGATTTTGGTTGTGGATATGGTAGTCGTTTCCGTTATTTTTTGTAACTTTGGTCTATCTTTCGAGCAAGTGGCGAATTCCATTGTGAGAGAATATTGCGGAATTCGATGAATTCGTTTGTGAATTTTTTAAAGTGTGAATACACCTGGTTTGACAAGAGTTTGACAAGCATTAAAAATTGCGTGTTACAATTCAGCGTGCTCAAACTTCTGCGGTTAGCCAAATCCATTTCCTTCCCGAAATCGATAGTATTTTTCACGTATTCTGTGAATTACAGCATTTTCTCAAAGAATCTCTTAAAATATCATTGCAACTTCGGCAATATTTTAAACACAGTTAATTTTTAACAACTAATGGAATTTCTTTGAAACTGCCACAAGACGAGAAAATCTTCAAATTTGAAGTAGTTATTAGAAACGGGAAAATTGAAAGGCACCGAATTAATTTACAGACCTAACATTCAATCGACGCAACGCAAACTCTCCGTTCGTTTCGCTAAACACTAACAGTCTCATACACCTAGAATACGAATTATTTTATACATGTAGAATAATGTAGCTTACCGTACGTTATTTCGATAAATACAAGCGGTTAGATAATGCTAATGTAAACATGCCGTGGGATCCTCCTCGTGTGTGTATATACATGAAAAAGGAAAACATTCTATCATGAATACGTGTTTACCCCTAAGCACGGTTTAGTCCCTTGGAAAAATGGTCGAGAACTCATTTTGTTGGAAACACGATATTATCTATGTTAAAGTTCAACTTGCTCGAGAAAATTATTCAAAAATTTCCCGCTGTTTAATGGATTTCAACGTGATGTTTTAATGCAAATCAAACGTAATACTAAAATTGTACGTATATTATACCTTCAGAAATAACAAGCCTTATAAAGAAAAAATCCAAAAAGAAGCACAACTAAACATACAGAGGAAATTTTCAACATTTTCTCCAAACAGTTTCTTCGTTTTCTAAACTGGTAGAGTTGAAAGTAAATCAGTTTCCAGCATTTGAATCATTCACCATTCTCCAGGATGGTTTACGTTGCGATATCAATCCGTAGCCGGTTCCGTACACAGGAAAACTTTGCAGAGCTTTTGACAGTCCACCGCATAATTCCCGGAGTAACGAGGTAACGGTCTCTCTCTCCCTGTAAAGTCGAATCTAAGGGCAAACGCTGGCAGGTATGTTTTGCTTAGAGAGAACAGAATGTATATGCTGGCTGTGGGTTTAAGGATAACGGGCAGGATTGGCCGAAGGGGCAATACGTCAGAACAACTGCTACGACTTGCAGACCTGGAGAGTAGTAGCTCTAGTCCGCTCAGGTTACCGCAACATGCCTACGGCCTCTTGAGTCTGGACATCCTGGGAGTTTAGCAGGACGCTACACCTCCCTTGCCCGGCGTGTGGCGCCCGCGTTTCTCTTGCCGTTTCCCTACGTCGTCTCTGTGTTTGCTCACAAAGCCCGCACAGAAAGGGAGAGGTTAATTAATTAACGAGTTTTTACTTAGGCCACGGTAGACCAAGCGAGGCCAGCCCGGCCAGCTCCCGTTTGTTTGTTGTATCCTCGGCTTGTTGGTAACTGTTAGTCATTTATGTAAACGTAATTTGGAAGAGGTTGGGTGGCACTAGCCGCAGGCCACATTCCGTGCTAAATCAAACACAGCTATATTCCAACGGTCGAGCCGCACGGACGAACCGTGGGAGCTTAATGCTTCGAAAGCATACGAAGAGTCGCGATGAACACGAATCCTATGCCACTACAAACTTTATGATCCACGGCTACCGGCCTGCGCTCCCCGACAATGTTATTCCGTGCTTACATCCATATTTTCAGGAACCGACCTCCACCCCTTGATGGTTAAGTCTTTTATTCACCTCTCGGTGAACTCCTTTTTTTTTTTTTTTTGGTCTGTCGTTTGTTGTTGATGATGCTTTGACTGTGAGACTTGATTTTGTACATTCTACTTTTTCTGTTTATTGTGGGTGGTTTTAGAGATACTATGCGGTTGTCGTTATTCAATTGATGATAAGTAAGGGGATTAAGGTCATATCAGGTGAATCGTGAAGTTTATTGATTGTTGATATCAAAAATTAAATTGTTTTAAAATGGTCAGTTTGTTGAATGGCCAGCGAGGTCTTATTCGTTACTATTTTTCTCCGATCTTGACGTGTTTATGTCAGACAAGTGAAATTCATCTCCAGAACTATTAATCCTGTGAACTTGATTCCTTGTTTTATTTTATTCAAGAGAGTTTGGGCTAGCTAAGAATACTTTCCTACGAGAAAGCTGGGAAATGAAAATTGATTTGAATAGTAAAAGTAGCTTTTAAAGAAAATTGTTCGAGTAACCTAGATTCTCGTGAATAAAACGAAGTTAATAATTGGTGAATATACCTGGGCAAGATCTGCGATATGTAGCAACGCCCGTTCATATTCCCTTTAACTGTTGAACAATGCACACGAAGCTATTGCAGCGATTGCTAAATTTTTAATTACGCATCAGATAATACCTAGACCTCGCTATATTATACATCTAACAGTATTATCCGTAAGAGGGTTAATAACAGCTGCCAATTTAATGCCCTCACCTGTACAATGTACCGTATGGAAACGAAATTTCCGCACACATTCGAATAGCCCTTTAAATTACCACGACGTACAAGACTGTTACATTACCTCTGTCCGATGTTACCCAAACTTGCTTACCGTCACAGGAACGACCATGGAAACAGGAAGTGGGAAATCATAGGCGATAAATCGATTACGTTCGACGACACAATACGTACCTAGGTTTAAAATGGACGTCGATCGTGGGAAGCTCGAGCTGGAGCAACAGCAAGTGCCCCGTTGTGTACAATTTCTCTCTTCCTTTCTCTCTCTCTCTCTACCCCTTTCCCTTTCTCTCACCCTTGCTCATTCCATGTCTCTCTACATCATTCACTATTTCACCTTCTCTTTTTATACATCTCCCTTCCTCCAGCGACATTCACTTTATTTACGCGCGTAGAAACAAATACAGGTATATACGATGCGGTACCATGGCCACCATAAAGGACTGTGCACACCCATAAATCCCAATTACAGCTACCAATGGTGCAGGCCAGCGGCCGTGACACGCCGCAAAGTGCGGCCCGTCCATAAATTGTGCCGGGCCGGACGTACCGAATTTTCCATGCAATTTGAATAAGAGATACGCATTTGGGGAAATATGCAAGTGCGCGGTGCTCTCTCGCGTGTACGGACATTCGTCCATCTGTGCTCTATCAATGTGCGTGGAATTTTCGGAGCGCGCAACGTTCAAAGCGCTGCCGGGCTTATTGTTTCTCAGGTTTCAACCCCCGGGCTGTCGTTCGAATTTCCCCGTGAACCACGCGAGAATCATTTTCAGTTTTTCCTTTCCTTTTTTCTTTTTTTCTCTCGTCGACGGAACAGAGACTGCGAGAAATTGCGGGAGTATGCTTGATGATGGGGGAGCGCGATTTTTTTCGATAAATTCGATTCATCGTGTTTCAATATCTTCTTAATCTCTGCAGATTTTTTTCTAATTTTCGTAGAATTTTATTTCGCATAATTCAGATTGAAATTGGAGTTCGAGTTTAAATTGTATAGGTACTACTTTGATCATATTCTGATCATGATCTGCACCACGTGTGCGACTTGTTATTATAGGGCAAGGGGTTAAAGGTGAGAATATCAGAACTTCGGTAGAGTGCGCGTAATTTCCACCTAGCTAAAATTGTCGAACTCAGCTTAAAATCGTACGCTTATTTTATGAAAATTGATCATTTTGATGTATTAGCTATGCAGGTTTTAATGCAAAGATGAGTGAGAAAGTCTCCAGTTTTATTGATGTTATCTTGGTATAATGTACTGGAACACGTTGTTAGATGAATGTTAAATCATACGCTTCTTGCATTTCACTATTTTCTAACAAGTCAAATATTTTAGTACTTTTTAACCAGACAGTGTATCCGATATAATTAAATTTTTTATTCGAACCTACTTCGAATAATACCATCTTCCAAGTTAATTGCAAGGCGAATAGATTAATCCCATAAAAATTCAATAATTAAACGAGTAATTCTTAATCAACTAAATTTGATCGATAACTGTTAATTAGAAGGAATACTGCGAATTTTTCAAATTTTCAAAATACGCGTAATATTCCTCCTTAAAGGTAGCAAATATTTTCAAGTTTATTTACATACTCTATTGCACAAAAAAGCGAAACAAAAATGTTGTTATCTATAAGTAGTACGATTAAACACGTGGTTCAGTAAACCTTAAAGTATTCTCCACGCAAGTAACATTTCATACGCACGTTAAATCGCTCTTTTGATCAATTTTTCGTCCATTAATTCACCGTGCAACATCTTTATTTACGCATGCAACAACCGAAGTAGCTGGAAGCGATCTCATTAGCGCAACAAATCATTTCCTACCAACATTATCCGGCACATGCAGTTCTGCTGAGTTCACATAAGCATGCGCGTATTCATACGTACAGCTTATTACTTGTTAATTCAGCAACTGTGGACGGAAGGATACGGCCAGCTTTGGGGTAAATATAGAGGGCAAGCGAAGGACCGAGATAAACTGTGCGTTTTGGCTTGTCACATAAGGCTGACCTGCGCGACAAAACATATGCGTGCGTGCGCGAGTAGTCGCGTGTGGGTTAGTCCGCCTCATTAATGGTTAAAGCTAATGCCAGAGGCTCAGGACTAATGGAAATAGCGCAACGACCCCTCTGATCCCGAACTGTCGTACACCCCTGAGACACTTCCTACCATAAAGTAACGCACGATCGATCTATCATGCATTTTACTCAATTCTCCAAACTATCTCGTGGTGAAACCTAATGAAAAATTTTTATTTCATCCTATGGTTAACATATTCTGAACGACGGTATATGAAAATTGTATTATTTTATTAAATATTTTTTCGTTTTATTATCTATCACATTGTAGAATAATCTCTGCTCTTCACCGAACTTCCCTGATTTATGTCGCTTTTTAGTGTAATATTTAATACACCTATCAGAGTGAGTAACAACCACTCACGTGGCTTTGCTGCTTGAAAATATAATATATCCAACGAGTGAAGATTTTCAACGTGTAGTAACGAATTTTTTTTATTATTCCGAGCAGCGTAACGTTTCGTTAGTAACGTTACAAAACATCCTCAGCAACGAAGAAACGTTACCAACAACAATTACAGCGCAGAAGTAACCACGCATGGCAAGTATTTGTGCACTTAGCGTCCCTGGAAAAAATGTAGCAGTTCTTTTCGCTTTCGCGACGTAGAATCAGGTCGAAGTAGGGCGGGACATACGAGAACTCGAAAAGTAATAGGTGGCCTCGCCGGGATTCACCAGGGAAAAATGATAATCTTGTCCCACATGCACAAGTATCCTTGCATCTTGGCGAGCAAGCGGACGCATAAATAACAAAGTGGATTTCCAGATTTTTCATATGACCAACCTCTTCGTTTCTAGGGATTTATCGATCGCTCGGTTGGATCGCCGGTGAGCGCGACAACCAGAAGGGAAAGAAGAACCGAACCAGCCAGCCAGTTGCATATTTTGATCGAACCGAAATAATAATGTGCCTCGGCCATTCGAGCCACCGACGGCCTCGTGTATGAAAATTGATTTTCGTTCGTTTTGGCGCCTACTACGCGAATCCACCCCTCGTGCAATATTTTATACGCACAACAATTTGAATAATGCCCCTGGTTCCCTTCCCTCTTGGTTGTTGCTCTTAATCGTGCATAATGAAACGTCAAGCACACGGCAACGCGATACCGCGGAACAAATATTTGTTACTCGGAATAATATTAATTACAGACTGGTAATGGGCTATTATTCATTGATACAAAGCGAACGAAGGGCTGAGTATTTCTCTTTTTTTTTACGTCGGACGAAAATTCCACGTTCTTGCGTCGAGGTGTTCGGTTCGATTGAATTTAGACTAATTGACGGATATTAACAAAAAAAGAAAAACCGAAACGGTGCTGTTTATCGTCGCACACACGTGTGCACGTTTGAATCGGTTGTAAAAGTGAGCACACGTGTCAGGAACGGAATGTAATTTACCGGTAGTACGGTAAAGCATAACTTAACGTTTATGATGAATCTCCCTTTTATAATCGCTAGCCGAAATCGACGAGTGTAAATCAAATTATACGGCCCGTCTGATGTTTACCTGTTTCGTAATTCATGGTGGCAAATTAGATTGCAATCTGCACGACCTCGCGAAACACAAAAACCTGATGTACGCGCGCGCAGGCGCGCGTAAACTTCGAAATGAAGTAATAAACAACGCGGTCAGGTTGTGGACAACGGAAATAAAGAAAAGTTTTGTTTATACCATTGTCCCGGCGAGAAAGGAAATTGCTTGTTCTACGCGGAATTTGCGATTAAATATTTAATTTCGAGTTACGATTTTAAATTACTTTCGGAACTAAGTAATTCGGCATAGACAGAGGGGGAATGGTAAATTTGATGCACGAGATTGGACGGTAGTAGCTACGGTCATCATTAACCGTCTGCACTCGTAAAATTTAGCGCAGGACTACTCGTGTCGGGTTAAATAGCCGAAGTGATTGTGAAAGTTGGAAATGTAATAACTGCGAATATTTTCTATCGTTCTGCTTGGGAAGATAACAAAGTGGCTCGTGCGTTGAGTCTACAAGCGGGAAGATGGTTTACGTTCGTTACTACAGCCGTAGAATGAACTTAAGAATGTTGAAAACATTAGAAGACGTCGTTACGGTTTCGACGTAAAATATTATTAGCCGTTTCTGGTTCTAGGCGAATTCTACATATGCACGTTTGTGCACGTGATTTTAACCTAGGGTAGAATTTAAATTTACCGTGCAAGTAGGTTCTTAAAACAGAAAATGATTTCTAAGAAAAGCTGGGATATTTAATTATTTCGCCGAAACTGGAATTCTATTTGTCAATCCTTTCTATGCCAATATAACGTTTTGCAATATTATTTGTAACATTTTTGTATGCTTTCTTTTTAAATCTTTATACTCACATTCTGTTACATTTCGTTTTACATCAATTTTCTCTCGACTGTGGACAAATCTTGAATGCTTAAATAATTTTTAATTTCTAGCCTACGTTTTAAGTTCACTGGACATTTGTCATTTCATTCTTAATAGCCACGTAGAATTAAGCTAATTAACTTTCAATTCAACAAACTGCCTTTCTACTAACTAATAATTCCAATTCCTGAGTCTCTAATGACCACCGATTCTCAAATCTCAGCGCGAAGCGAATCGTCGAGAAATATAACACATCGAAGCACAAATTACAGGGACACGTGTGAAACCACGAGGAGGACTCGCGTCGCGTTGTAAAATAAATAGCGTATAGATCGTCCAGCAGGATAACGATGTAAAAGATGTCTACGTTGGAAGGTGGATGAAGCAAAGAATCGAGCGATCATACTGATCCTTTTCGTTGGTCCGTATCATTCAGGCGGATAGCGTGCCGGTATAGCCCGAGTATATAAAGTACCAACGATGAGTCTATAATGGCTTTGCGACGAGATCTATAAAGTTATTCGTGCACGTGAGCAACTGCCGGCTAACGGATCGCGTTTATTACGAGCCATAGAGCAACAAAGCACCCCCGACGCGATCCATCTAACCGTTCGTAAGGTTAAGGGGCATTACATTAATGGTTGCGCGCGGCAATCGCTGGTTCGGAGGGTCGCTGATTCTAGGGATCTAAGTACGTGCAGGCTGATATATTTTCTGGAAAAGCATGCTAAGTGACGGACTGATTATAAGGGGCAGAAGACAATTCGCAATACGATTAAAAGATATACGCCCTTTATTATCATATTTTAACGGCGGTATTACGGCCAGGATTAAACGGTGCCGCGTGCTAATTTAGTATACTACGTATGATACGTTTGAAATATCGCGCAACCAGATCGTATATCCCAATGATAAATAAGCTTGATGCACTTTGCGCTAATTCTGTTTTAACGTTAATAATGTTGTAATAGAAATATACTACGATTGCAAGAATGATTGTAGGTGTGTTGGTACTCCTTTTGCCGTTTTGCCGAAAATGTTTAACGAAGCAGAATGAAATTGATAATATGGCAAATTCTTCGTTGTAATTTAACTATGAAAATTGCACTATTGATATATTTCTGTCGTTTCTTTCTACTGATAAATATTTACTTCCCAAGCTGGTGCAAATTTTATTAATTAAATGAATTACCGTGGTACTTGAATGGTAAATATTTCCAAGGGATTAAATAAAGTGGACAAAGGCCTTTTAACACTAGTGCGACTAAAGCTCCTCTTATTTGCTCCAGAGAGCTTCATCTTTTAATTAATAAATTTCTATCAGCTTACGAATTTAAATTATTTCTTACGAAGAAATGGAATTATCAAGCAACCTTTGTGAATTTGAAACGTAATATATAATACGTACAACGAAATCTTCAAGCTTGCCAGGCTCTCTATGCGTGTGTAACAGGAATTTCTGTTCGAAAAAGTGGCAAGGATACGGTTCTAACGAATAGCAATCTGACAATAGGAACGCATTCATCAATCAGCTTGCAAAAACTTTTCTAGCTCATTATCAACTATTAAAGAAGAAATGTACCGGAAACTCTTGTATATACGAAAATCCATATTCAACCAGCGAATCTGTTGCATGAAATTGCAGTACACTTTTTTCTCCTCCTCCGCTACCCTAACCATCCCTAGGGTGCAACGGCGGAAATGCGTTGTGAAATATTTAACCCGGTCTCTCCCCAACCACCCCCTCAGCAACAAACCTCTCTCGCTTCACTGATCTTTTCCTCTCTCTGTCCGTCTATTTGCGATTATCGTTCCTCCCTTTCTCTCTGCCCGTTTTTCTCGTTCCCATCTCGGTCCGCCTTCTCTTTGCAGATTCGATGCCCGAGGTAGGAACATCCGGTGTGTTCTGCATTATTAAATGCGCGACACCAACCTCTGGTTACCCTGATTTTATGGAAAATCCGTGAATGAAATAACTTGTCGATCTTACTCTCTCTCTCTCTCTCTCTCTTTATTCCTGTTTGCCAATATCTTCGACTTCTCTGCGTTTCGAAGTTTCCACGGAAGATCTGTCGGTTTCCTGAAAAAAATTTCGACTTAACTCTGTCACCGTTTTCGCAAAATTTTCTCGCACTGTGCTCTTGATGTCTATCGGCGTTTTGAAAATTTTTCGCACGTAATCCTTAATTTTTGCCCTCTTCGCACTTTTACTTAATTTGATAAAATGATAAATTTTGAAAATAAAACGTATCGAAATGATTAAAACACTCTTCCCACTATTCCTAAATTTAACAAAATGATGAATTCAAAAATTTTGGAAATAAAACCTATCGCAGCGAAAGGGTTGGAACACATTCTTCAAATCTTACAAAAAACTAACTAAACACAGAATTGAGAAAATACAATTGTTATCTTACTAATTGGACGCATCGAGATTAAAATAAAATAGAAACCATAAGCAGAGAAAAGTGTGCGAAGAGTTCGGTATCGTGGAGTAAGCTTCAAGAGAATATCGACTGAAAAGAGCTTTCTAAGTACCAGCAGTT
Organism: Habropoda laboriosa; assembly: GCF_001263275.1. Classification (NCBI taxonomy): domain Eukaryota; kingdom Metazoa; phylum Arthropoda; class Insecta; order Hymenoptera; family Apidae; genus Habropoda; species Habropoda laboriosa. The sequence goes on along the minus strand of NW_017100150.1, from coordinate 1,834,490 downwards.
GTCAGAGAAACGGTAGAATTGTACGAAGCAGTAGTATATCTGTTTATCTATCGGATCTTAACGAAGCTGTATATGTACCTGGTAACTCGTCAAACGTGTACAGGTCGGCACTGTTTAGCTATGTAAGTATATCGTTGTAAAACTGGGCTTTCACGCTCGAGCCTTTCCTTATTTATGTCACGGCGCACGGGAATATACAATAGGATTACTAGTCCCCGTTCGCGTTAGCACGCATTATACCGGGCAGAAACACGGCGAGAGAGAGAACTGTGCGGGGTGAACTGGGCTCGTGTTGACTGCAACACGCTCGTGATTGATCATTTCCCTTATCGAGGGTTTTATTTAAATTTTTAATTACTCCACGGGCATTCCGTACGATCGCCGATAACGCGTTTGAATTACAATTACGCAGCTGCGTTTTTTCTTCTTCCTTTTACCCCTACTTGTGTACAATTTTTCCCCCGCATACACACGTATTTGTTGCGCCCTCGGACACCGCCCTTTACGCATTGCGTAAAACATATTAAGCATAAGCGTGGGGGGCGAACGAGAGTGGGTGACGGCAGCGAGCAAGTTCCCATTGTAATTCGTTTGATACGACCGCGTATCACTTTATTTTAAAACGGACTTCGTGATTCCTGGAAATCAGGATTAATTCGAATGGCCGGTACGTGTGCGTGCTCTGGATGGAAACGGTCGGCGGAATCGGTTTATGAAAAATATTGTCGGCCGGTGGCTTTCTGGTACGCGGCGTACACATAAAGCTTTGTAATTCGTAAAAACGAAAATACATTGTGTATTGGAAATAATTTCATCAATTTAAATTCATTCCGTCGGCGGTCGTGTGAAAAAGGAAAAAGAAAAAAAAGCCTCGCCATTAATATTTCGCCATTAATATTCCCATTACAACGGTTTTATCGCGCGAACTGTACGCGAATGTAAACTTTTCGCTGCATTTCGTTTGACAAAATAGAAGGTATTATGGGGGATTTTTTTGTTTTGGTGAGCAACACAAAGCTGTATTTAGTTGGAAAAGTCTAAGTTAATTTTCCTGGTTTATTTGATGTTTGACGTATAAATCTGAAAAGAACGTATTCACTCGAATAATTCAATGGGTTACAGATTCCAGTTGAAGCTTTTGATATTAACAACGTTGAACTATTGAAACGTACGATATGTTTTTTCAATCTCTTGTTTTTCATGGTGTAAATAATAAGTTTTTAAAGCACTTTCGTGTTTGTATTCTTTGTTCCACTCTTTATACATTAGTACACAGTGTTAACATTAAGAGATTAAGTATGATATCCTAATGCATACCCTAGAGTATTTTACAAATTGTTGGGCTCATCGTTCGTATAATTATTAGTTTGAGAAATTTATAGAAAAGCTGTAAAAAGTCGGGAAAATTCTTCCACGACGACAATGTTTTCGTGCTACGTTTAAAGGGTTTCGTTATTAAACACCGCACAATTCCCTAATCTTTAATCACACGTATGTGTGAAAAAATTCCCATTTCAGGGTTTCAATTGTACACAGATAAGAGCGGAAGAAAAGGCAGAATAGGAAACAGCTTAAAAGACAAGCATTTTTCACCAGGTAGATTCAGAATACACGTAGCTGTGCATTTGTCCGTATTGTCAACCCATGTACCGTGCCACCCCGGCTAAATAGTCATAAACAGCCACCTACCCAAGATAACATACACGGTAGTACGCTTTGCTTCTGACCCTTCGAGCGTGTATAATGATATTAATTATTAAAGGCAGAGCGACAACAAGCGACACCGTCAAAGCACGTCGTCGGCGACGACAGTGGTGCGCGGCGCACCGTTAGGTTATTACTTTATTTCTCGTCGTGTCCTCTCTCTCTCTCTCTTTCGCTTCCACCCTCTTCATCTCTCTCTCACTTTCTCTCCTTTCTGCACGCGTCGGTTATTAAGGCCAGGTGCAAAGCAATATCAGGAACCGGAACGGAGGAAAGCTAATTGCCATTCTCCAAAATTTTCCTCAGGGAAAGTTCAACCCTTCAGAAGGCCGCACCAAAAGAAGAAAGTTCTTAATAATACCGACTTCCTTCGCTGCAATTCATGTCGGGCAGATAGCCGGAGAAATCTGATAATCATGAGTTCGTGAACGGCTGCGCTATTTAATAATGAAGCAAGAGCGCCGCGCGAATACAGAGGCATACGATGTTGCGCGGATTATTTTTCGAATCGGGTTAAATCTGTCCTGTTGATACGAATTCACCGGAACGTGAATAATTTCTGTTCCATTGAAATTATGCTCCGCGCCGTGTGATTAGCATCGGTTATGCAAATCTAGATTTGTTATTAACAACTTGTTGATACTTTGTGTACGAAAGTGTGTATGCGAAATATCTCTCCCTTTCTAGTTTTCTCCGAAATTCTATTGAAACTTCAAATTGTCCTTTTAGATTTTACAATTTTTTCTGGCAATTATTCATTTTGCCAAAATTTGACGAATACTGTTTAGCCCATTAACGCTCACATTTTTCTCAACTTGATGTGCCAAAAATGACCAAATCTTTTTTTTTTAATATTTACCATATTGACCACTTTTCCGAAAAGTGAAAGAAAATAATTAAGCAAAATTGCACTTCTTGGTGGATTAGTTGTGCACGTGTAAGGCAAGGGCATGAGCGTTAAGGGTTTAATGAGAAGTACTACCGAAACTGTCACAGTTGACTTTATACTTAAAAGTGCGCAGTTAAGACTTCAGTGAAACAATTTAGGTCGAATTTGAAATTAGAGGGTAAGGAAATTAAACCTACTATTCCATACATGGAAAGTTTTATTTCTGAAGTGAGTACATTGGCGAGAAACTAAAACTTGAAAATGTAATACAGTTTCATTTTTAGAAGTTACAAGTTTCATAAATTTTCTATTATTTAAACAATTATTTGGTCAATGGAAAAGTTGTCACGTGATTTATTCGTGAAACTAGAAATAATTAATTGATCACAGGTGTATAAATTGATATTGGCACGTGTATAATTTTTATCGAAAATTTTCCTTCATAAAATTGAGCAATCAATTTACCCCTTTGTATTTGAAACTGTAGAAGAACTTACACACATTTCAAACTTTGTTAATGCAATTTCAGAACCAATTCCACATACTCGAATAACGCCTACCACAGGTAAAATACACTTTTTCCACCAATTAATAATTATCAACATCGATTTCATATTCATATTGTGCGCAAACGGGTCCGTTTAATTCGAAGCAAGCGAACATTTCATCCCCACGTCCCTGGCTGTATTTCTTAAAGCACGAAAACCGAGGAACAAGTGTATTAACCTAAGAATATATCGCGATAATTTGCGGAAAGAGTTTTTAAACTGCCCCGTTGATAGACCGCGGCCGCTAAATGGCTTTTACACGTGCGATACTTCGATGCTAATGAGCAACGGCGTAATTACGCTTGAAACCGGCGCCAAGTGGAGGCGCCAATTTTCTGTCTTCTTTTCTTATATACGGATCGAGCCGGGTTAAGAGCAGTCTGAAAATTACGAAGTGCGGGCTAATGCAATTCCACAAAGCGGCAAGTGGACACAGCGGTGGTGGTGATGGCGGAGGTAAAGAAAGAGAGAGAGAGAGGAAGGGTAGGATGCCAGAGGTTCTCTCGGTCACCATGGAATTTGGCATCCTTGCAGCTTTGCCTAATTCCTACGGGCCACGCACACAAGGAATTAATAATTAAAATAAAATACAGCGGCGAACGAGTTCCTGTCTCCCTCTCTTTCGCCTGGCGGCTGTTGGGGGAGTGGCGGCCAGACGGGGCAGAACCGCGGGGATACAGTGGGAAATAACGTGGCGATGGCGGCAGTCGTGCTCTGCTTTTCAGCCCCGCAGGCAGTAATATACATAATTAAACATACGTGACTTATCTGCTGAAAAATGTTGCGTTTAACACCCACTCACCCACCAGAGTAGCCATATCACCCCCCTTTTCGCGCAGTTTCCTCCTCCAACCCCACCGCCATCCTCATCCCCCAAATCAGACCGTATGACATAGTGCGCGTGGTTCCCTGTAGATACCGGTGTATCGTGCGCCCGCGGTTTTCCAAATTATTTTTTTCCTTTTTTTCTCCATCACCGCCCCTCTGCTCTCTCTCGCCTCATTTTCTCTCCCTTTTCCTCGACCTCATGATCCGCGTTTACCTTCCCTTTGTGCGCTTTCGCGCGCCCGTACATTGTACCAGGTTGGTATGTACGTGCGTAGCGTTCGCGTTTGTGTATTTCCCTCGGTGTCCTGCGTCAACAGCCATCCTTCTGTATCGCGTTTTATTAACTAACGCGTACCGTGCCAACGTCGTAAAAAAATCCCCGGGAATTTATCTTCCGTTCTTCTCCGAGCAGCGAGCATTTCGACGACCTTCCAGCCACGCGATTTCGCCCGATTTTCAAACGTATTTATCGCGCCTGTTTTTTCCAAGGAGGAGAATCGTTGTTTTCCGGCTATTCAGATTGATGTAGAAGCGCCGGGGAAGAAGTACGGTTTAGACGAAATGCTCCCTTTTTTTTAAGCAACGAAATTTTATGTGCGATATTGAAACGTGTTGTGAGACGTTTTTTACGAGTCCCTTGGGGTTAAAGGGGCATCGACATCTGGGAAGGAAAAACTGTGTTTTTTGAAATGAAAATATTGAACTTTTATTTACATAGATTTACAAAGATTCGCTCGAAATAGCGAACAAAATTTTGGTCAAATACTTTTCTCCAACAGTGTGCAGATAAGTTTTCTCTTTTAACAGGTTCGAATAAATTAAAATTTCACCCTGTTCCTTTCTGCCTGGTTTTTCAAGCTTCGCCGTGATAACTGTACCCGGTATAACGCGCATTACTTATTCATTCAATTCTCGATTCTTTATTTCGGCAAGTGAACGAAATATCACAATGAGAGTAGGCGAAAATATCGCGAAACAAATATGTACCTACTAACAGGCCGGCAATCGTACGTTAAAGAGAACGTTTCACGTTCGCATATATGCGCGGCCCCGAAGCCTATACTTTCCTTCTTCCGTGCATGTAAATATCTTTGTAGAATATCTAAACTCACGTAAGCTCTAGATATGTATGTAATTGATGAATGTATGAATATAAATCGGGCTTGTTTATTTCGCGGAAGTGTCAACATCGGTTATTCTTATACTCCAGCACCCGGGAGAAGGAACGGTGAAACGAATTTCAAGGTACATTGAGACCTCGGCTACCGAAGTCAGCAAAACACCGACCGTTTCTGTGGTCTATTGATTCGCTTTCGTATATACACCACGCGCGTTAATCGTGATATCTTTTTATTAACGCTCGCGATATCCTGTAACATCCCCCCGCCAAATCGAGGGCATTAAATATACCGTTTCGGTGGTAAAACTGAGCGCGTTAATTAGCGCGATCGATTACCACTTGTTTCGACGATTAATTGCCGAGCGCGTCGTTACACACTCGACGAAATCCGTAACCGCAGATGAAATCATTTCACTGTTTACTGCGTCCCCGTCTCGAAAACCAAAAGCACGGCCAGCCTGAATGAGCGAGAGAGGGGCGGTGGAGGAGGAGATGAGGAGGAGAAGGGTGGTTATCGATCATCTGTGAACAAAACTGCTACAACCGCTCGTAACGAGGTCCAGTCGTCACGCGCAACGACGAAAGAGAAATAAACCCCCGCGCGGGCACGTTGGAATTCTCACCGATGGAACGACGTTTATTCTTATTAGCTGATTGTCAGCGGGGAAATTTCATTTTCCCACGGTTTTCACAGCATCGGTTAAAGCGAGCGGCAATGATAGACGTATGAC
>NW_017100150.1:1797993-1828629 GCF_001263275.1 Habropoda laboriosa | reverse complement strand
AGGGTTTTTTTTTTTTTTTTTTTTTTGCTTTTCCTTCTCCCCCTTCACTTAAGAAGAGCTTTTTTCTCGGGACATTTTAACAATGCAACAGGGGACCTCGACTATCTCGGCCAGTATTTCAGCGCGATACCAGTCTGTGACAAATAGCTACCGATGTAATGAATATGAAACGCAACCCCGGACTCGCTTGTTCCTGCCACCACCACCCCATCCTCCTTCTTCTTCGCCCCTTGCCAGTCCTCCCTGTACTATGACGTATAACGTTGTATACGTAGTGTAAAGTCGAATCAAGGCATGTACCACTCATTTTCCTTTGTGTCCGGAATATTTAATTTTATCTCTGGTAGAGGGACTTACTCGAGTTTAATCATGGAGCCTTTGGATAACGTTAAGTGTAATGCATCGTGGCGGAATTTCAAGTAGGTAATTGCTTGCCGGTTGTGTCGTCGGAAGACTTGGAAATGTGGACGGTGGTATATACTGTAAAATGTTATTTTATGAAACCTTTTTCTTCCACCTCGTGTGAAGGATTGGATAATAGTGATAGAGATATACCATTTTTCCCCCTTCTCTTATTTATCAGCATTCTGAATTTCTTTCATGTACTTTGCACATTTGTAGGATTATATAATATTGACTGTACTTCTGTTATTATTCTACATTCTCTAAAATTTTCTATTGGTGTCAACATTCGTTATACTTGACGTGTGGAACGAGTGCACAATTTTTCGTGTGCAAATTTAAAGATCCGTCAAGTAGAGCAACCGTGGGAGTAATTCGAAGTATTTAGCGTAAAACCGTGTGAAGCGTGCTCATAATTCACATTAAACGCATCGCGTTATAAGGCAAGGTTTGTGTATCATTTTATCTTCAAAGGGAAGCATGCCGGATGCCTTTTTGCGTTCGTTCTGTCGCGTATATACAGTGGGCTAATCTCTTAATGAACCAGCACGAGGAAGAAAAAAGAGAAACACGCCATTTAAAGAGCAACAATGCTCTCATTACAGATAACACTGGACTACATAGAGACTGTCGTTAACTCGTGAGCAGAAGCGTGACGAAACGCGTGTCACGAGGACGCGTAAGCTCTGTGGATTTTTCGAATTAATATATCCGCTAGCACAATTGTAACGGAAAGTGTACGGGTGGAAAGAGATAGATGCGGGGTAGCGTTAGTGACGCCGGTGATAAACGCATGTGTAACATCTTTATGCGATGTGTACGAAAGGATTATCCCACGACAAATGAACAAACAGCTTGCGCACCCTTCCCTTTCCATCCTTTCCTACCGTTCCAACGCGGCGAAACTCTGTTCTTCACCGCGATCTCGCTCCTTCCACCCTAGTCTCACCCTATCACTGCTTCTCACTCTTACTTGCCCTTGCTAACTACGTATAACGACGTATGCTAATTACCTGGTTGACTCAAGTAAACCCCTATGAAACTGCAAGGGTTGCGTGGCGCCAACCCTGTTCTCCATACTTGCATTCGACAATAGCTAACGTCGGAATTTCCACGCAATTAAATTTCACTCGCGCCTGCTATGCAGCCGTTCCAGTCCCGTTATTTTTCTATTCTACTGCTAGAGTCGTGCAATAGAGACACGGCACCTTTTCAGCGTGTGTATTTAGCGCCGAATTTCGGATACTTTGAACAGTTTAATCTGTTATTGTTAAGTAGGAATAGAAATTTTGAACAGCTGAAGGAAATGAAAAACTATATAATAGCTTAAAAAAATTAGTAAACTCCTTTTTAGTAAACCCCTAAATTAGTAAACTCAACGAATACATAATGACACAATACCTCGATATTAAGAATTGGTGAAAGGAAAAGTCGTTGCAAGGGTAGTGAAAGTTTAGTAGTTGCGACAAAATTCAGGTATTGATAAACTAATAACCGCGAATACCAGAGTTCACTAGTCTCGCGATAGTTTGTCTATAGGATGAATTGCACTTTGTACCACACGTGCGTTCAATCGAAAGAAATAGATTAAGTAAATCCAGGAAGACTTCACAACGAGTTTGTACAGTGATTGATCAAGCCCCGCCAATGCGTACAGCGTGATATGTCACGCGTGTTTGATTAAATGCACTTTTTTGACGAGCGTAAATTATCTGAGGACACCGGCGTGTAAGAGGCTTATCTCTTATCAGTCATCCCCGGGAATAACGGTTGCAACGGGTTAAGCATTTTTGATGGTTGGATGTCGTATCGACGTTCTTAACTCGCGAAACGCGATACGCAATCACTCATTCATACTTTTAACAGTTTTCGACCGTGTGTTCAGTTGCAATCGGATTCGTACGAATTCTCCTGATTCGCATTCGTGGACACCTGCTGCGAGATAAATGCATAGCGGCGGCGGTGGCGGCGAAGCGGAATGAAATTTATGTCAAAGATAATTGTCATATTGCTACGATGTCAGTCAAGCTTTTTCGGCCGTCACGGGAGCGGCAGAAATCTCCGTTGCCTCATGTGCAGATGTTTTCCTCGCACGACGAGCTCGTTATAGCATCCTATATCAGCACGTGATCGAAATTAAAACGAGCCTTGAATTCGGTTCTACTCGTCCCCCCGTGAAATTCAGACATCGATCGTTAAAACGCAAGGATTACATGACGTACGGTGAATTTGCCACTTCGGTAGTAATTCCACGTTGTTAGTTGATTTTTACGTTGTAACAATGTCGAACAGGTTTTGTTGCGTTTCTCGCTAATTTTTATTCATTTCTTCAGGATTGCGCTGTTTCAAAGGTATTTTTAAAAGAATCCATGGAAGCTAATATTAAACAGCGATAATTTCGATGCAAAGTTTAACTCGTATTCTTATCAAATACACATTTAAAGAGCAGTGAATCGGAAACGATTGACACAGGGTGTCACGTCAACTCTGTTCACCAAATATCTCTGTTATTTGAAAAAGTAAAATTCTATTATTTTAGAAAGTAAGAAGTAGATCTGAAGATCAGTTGTATTTTTCTTAACATAATGTCCAATTTTTTGTGGTCAAGTTGGGTAAAACAGTGAATTCGTAAAACTATTTTCGAGTATAAAGAAGTCGATTTTTCCTAATTTAAAATGGTATTTCTTTCCGATGAAGTCTTCAACATGAACGGGATAAATTTTCGAAGCGTGTATTCACGTGATTCGTTCTCGTAATCTCTCGCCATCAACTTTTCTTCATCTACAAGATAAGATATAGAATTCTGACGGAGAAGAGCTCGCGTGTCTCTCATTAACCTGAGAGAGTGCTCCCTTTTTCTACGGAGCTAGGCAAATAGTTGGAGCGGCAATTCTTGAACGAGCAAGACGATAGTTAGAACTTTGCATCAGATTCGCGTCGCTCACTTTAACTCTGTCTCGGTTTGAAATTGCTCAATGATCCGTCCAGAGAATTGCTCTTAAAGTTAAAGATTATCCGTGTCGTGTCATGCTTCTCTTCTTCCTTCAGGCTACTGCAATTAGCTTGCTAAAATAAAAGATATTCTCGTACAATTTCGGAATGTATCAGGTATAAACTTTCTTTACCTTTTCTCGGATAATTTACTAAGTCACACTCGTGAAATAATTGAGAGTATATTAACAAAGAAACATCCTGAAGTGATTGTTTATGGTAGTATTCAAAAAAATATTCGACGCGTATTTTTTTTTTTTATCAGCAATCGTCCACATTGAAGGTGTGAAATTCGCCCTAAAATATGGGAGCAGTAAACATTTGGTTTAATATCCGGAAAATGGATCGAGATAGAGAAATCGTGTAAATTGACGAATTTCGTGTTTCTCGATATACGGTAAAATTTATAAATGCCCATAAAATTACGAGAATGTAAAATTAGAAAAATTTCGTTTCAACGACTCTTCCGTGCTTTCGAAGATCGCACGAATATACAGAGAAAAACCGGCTGAAATACAGACAATAAATTGTAGAACATTTCTGTAATAATGTTAAATTTTCTTGGAAATTTTCGTATCAACGAAAAATCATTAAACGAATATTAAAAGTATGTATATTCGAAGGAGTGTAAAAATGCTTTTACGTTCGGAATGGTAATTTGAATACCACCTGAGAGGTTATTTTCCTCTGAAATTTCCACGAAAGACATTTTCATGGTCTTATGGTCAAGCAAACAATTCCAGTTTTCCATTTGCAGCAATTTTCTCGAGTAGCTAGGTATCTATTTCGAGTCCTGTGGGATAACGTTTAGAGAATTGCATTACCGGAGGTCCGTTCATGTGTGCCCGCTTCGCACTCTGTATTGCGAATTTGTAAACAGCGTTACTCTCGGCACACCGTATTGCGATTAGAGATAAATTTGTCAGTTAATTAATGCTCGCTACAACAAAGTGAATAATTAAATTACCAGTCAAGTTACAGTGCGTTTAATGCCGTGAAATGATCAAAGCGATTTGGGCCAACAACCGGAAATACCTATCGAATAAACTTATCAAACTGTGAACACATTTCGGTTATGAAATACCGTGCAATTTTCACTGATATAACATAAAATACATGTTTCTAATAGAGCAATAAATCTGCGTTATATTGTTTTAAATGCTGAGCGTAAAAATAGGTATTAAATATAAATATTTCGATATCTGTTAAAATCGACCAAATTGCACCATCTTAAAAATTGATTAATTAATAAATGTAGCTCATTTAATGCAGTGTACAAAAAATTGGTTGCTCGTATGTCTTCTCAGTTTTGTAAAAGATATCAATTTTCACTAATATAACTTTCATAGTCCATTTTCAGTTTGCAATTTCGTTGCTTTAAAATTTAACAGTGTAAACAATCCTGAAAATATGGAAAGTATTATAAATGTAAATAAACGTGCTACAGCTTTAAAAATATTTAATACCTTACCGATTGATAAAATTGTTTAATACGATTTTAAATATATTTAATTCGAAAATTCACACAGAAGCATAATACATAGAATACTTCGTGCTTCGTAACAAGGGAATATACGCTGTCTTCCAAAAATTTCGGATCACTGTGCTTTGCAAGTTACCCAAAAATTTCGAGGGAGAAATTACCAATTTAAAAAATTTTTTCAATCAACGGAATTTCAGTAAATTATTATCAATCTCCAGAAAATGAATTTCAAATCTACAAAGAATCGATGTAAATTGGCAGGTGATTCCAAACTTTCTGCCATATGCAGAAATGCCACCTTCTTTTCCTCGAATAAACAGCTGGAGTAATTGCAGGCATTCTTCCCTCCATCGGTTCACATCATTCCGAGGAGTATAAAACGCTTCGGCTTTGATTAATAATTCCATTCAGAAATCAGTTTGGTTTTTCTAATGCTGATTGATTCGAATTCCTCGTGAAAATCTCCGAAAGCAGCTTCGCCTAATAGACGAATCGCTCATGCCTGTCTGCCGTTCTAGCGTTCTAGGTGATATCGATTTTCAAAGCGTACTTGAACCTCTTTAACCTCTCTGTTGGTCGATCGATCGAACGTTCACGGCGAGGGGAAGGTGCGAGTTTAATGAGTGTTGGTATTCGATTTAATACGAGTGCTGGTTTACCTCTGATCACCTTGTTTCGTGGGTGTACGCGAGATGGGGACGCGGAGGAAAGTTACCAAGCTGCCCGGAACAGCCAAGAATGGCGCAACTGGAAATTCGGTCGGGATACGGTGAGTAGGAGAAGACAGGATAGACAGAAGATTGAAATTCGCTTGATTAATGGTCGTACTTTATAATATATCACAGTTGAAGCACTGTGAAGTACATTGGGAAATTTGTTAGCCTTAGCGGGGAATATTAACGGGCGAGGGATAAATGGGTAAATAAGTAACGAATGAATTTTATTTTAGATTTCTGGAGATTCAATTACAACAGATACTTTTGTGTATTTTTCACTTTGAAGAATGATTTTAATTTTTAATAGAATGGTTAAGGAAGGTAGAAGATAAAATTAGGAAAATTGGGCAGAGTAAGGGAGTGTGTGAAAAGCATAGAAGTCTTTAATTGTAACGTAAGTCTGTTTCTTGGTTTTAAGGATCGAATGATCGATATGTTTCATTCAGCCTTACAGCTAAAAATTGGACTTATCATATTTTTACAAGACCATCTTATCCACACATTCGATTCATTCTATTTTGTCTTACTCTATTTTTGCCCTGTTTATTGAGTCCTCTCCTGTTCTCCGAAATTTTCTTAAGATTGATTAGATACTCTTTGCTACTCTTAGATACTTAGGTACTCTCTTTTTTCTTCTCTTTTCTTTCTCAACTTCTCAAGCCCTCAAGCTCTCAATAAATATAATATAAATTTAATTTTTGTTAAAAATTCATTCTCAAGGTCTACGTTAACGGCATAAATATTCGTTTACCGGAGGACAAAGTACCGACGAAATATCGATAGCAGAAGTGTCTACAAAAATCTCGAGAGTATCTCGAGACTGTGAAAAAGAGTGGTGGACTCTTTTAAGTTGACACTGAAGAAATTTTAAACCTCCCGGGGAGAATACCGGGCAACAAGATGCTCAAAACTTTCTTACACGCTTATGGATATTGCACGCCAATTCCTTTCTAAACGATAAAGAAGAACAGTCATAAGGAGGCAAAGTGGGGAAAAAGTGACGCGACGCGGCAGGAGAAGAAGAAAGAAGAAGAGAAAAAAAGTCGTGGAAAGAGGAAAAGAGAGACAGTGGAATATCCGGGGCTATTTTACGGCAGTGCCGCGAAGTACAGGTACACACAGTGTGTACAAGTAATCAAGATGTTGGTATACGAGTGGACATGTGCACGCGTTGGTCTTGTTGTGTGCAAACTTGTTTGCGAGCCTATATACACAATGGCATTGCTTATAGAAATGCTTATACGCCATGACCTGCATGAACGCCGGTGAGAGAAACCTCGGTGTAAACGTCATCGAGCACAGTGAGAGATTATGCGCAGAAAGGGAGCCGTGAGAGCAAAGGGAGACTGAGGAGAGGAGCCACGCATACATCAAATCAAGGAACTTGAGAGATCGACTACATCATCAGAGGTAGACATGCGGTGACGTTTGACGTGATCTATAGCTACGAAGGCATTGCTTGTCTCTATAGATCACGCCACGTCGAGTGACCTAATAATAAGTAATTACTCGCTACTCTTCGAAAAAGATCGAAGGGGAGAACGATCTCTGTCACGCACCGTTGTCCTGAACTTCCGGACTTGAAGCTACGAAGTAAATCACTGGAATACTGTTGTATCCGTCGTAGATGTTCGAAGTGGATAAACGAGGCTGACAAAGATGGGGCGTGGACTAACAATAATGGGTTGATACAGTAATGTGAAGTAAGGAGCTTTTGGTAATTATTATGCTAATGTATGCTTTTCTTAAAAATTTGGATAAAATATAGGTATAAAATTTTAAAAGGAGCTAAGTAGTATGAGATACTACGATAAGTGGGTCATTTAAAAAGTTCTCGAAATGGAATGGAAATACAGCTTATATCTTTTCAATATAAATGCACTTGGACCAACGATGTGTCAAGACCCCCAAAATATTCCTAAACATCTTTCTTAATTTCCTCATCTGACAAGAATTTCTGTTAGGTTTTCCGTAGAAACGGTTTATGGCACGATCAACCGGGAACGGTTATTTTTGAGTTGAGTTAATTTGTGTCCCTCGCGCTCAATAGCCTACGAACATACCATAAACGGTATATCTGTATGTAACGGTTCGCTTGCCGATGGGTCACCCGGAGGAAATTCCAGATTTTTGGGATTTTCCGTCCACCCCTTCCAAGGTGACAACGCGCTAAGGGCGCACTGGAAGGGAGGTGAAGATGATACCAGACACGCTGATTGGCAAATGCAATTGTTCACCATTAACCAATCAGCGTGTCCTAACAAAAACTCCCTCTCACGGACGTCCGAAGGACGAAGACGCGACGCGACGTCGGAGAGTCAGTCGTCGAGTAGTCGTTCAACCACCACGAACAAGGAGAACCAAGGAGCAACCATCACGGGATAGAAATAGATCAGTTTACAAGTCTGAATCATATTGGGAGGTCCTTCGAATCAGTATCTAGACGGCACAACATCGTGCAAACATCTATAAGGCTCGAAAGTTCATCGCCACAACCACGGGCATTAACAATTTCTTTCCACTAGAAGTAGTAAACATTTATTTTATTATTTATTTCATACCAAAAGTAAGACTTAATTAACATCAACAAAGGACTTGAACATTTTCAGCACCATTTTTTCCTCCCTATTATTGCTTCTTAAGATTTCCAAGAATAGCTCGAGCTAGCAACAATCCCTTTCGGTAACACCTATTCAAAATATCTATTCAATAGACGGAAGAAAGAATGTTTATTGGTTGTTAAGGTTTAATTAACGGTGGCTGGGTGGAAGGAAAGTTAGACCGTTGGCCGGGCAAGATCACGGCAGATTAAAGAAAGAAAAACAAACGAGGTGGTTGAGGAAACAACGAAGGGGGCGCCGGCAAAGGAGCCCGGATAAGGTTGCAAGACCCGTTGTATGTTTAATTAAGAAAAAATCCCATAACCCGGTAATGGGCGTAACGGTGTCGCCGAAAAAGAACGTAGGCACCACAAAAGAATAGAAGAAAGTGCTCTGTTCCCCGGATTTCGCGTGGCTACGAACAAGCCTCTGCCCTTAATTCCATAATACGAATATATGCACGTACAGGCGGGAGAGAAAAAGGGGAACGGGCGTAATGCACGCTCGTCTAAGTACAGTCTGTAATTATGAAATAACCCCGGACCCTCTTTACGCTTCTATTATCATAGCTTTTTACGCCAGTGCAGGAGAAACCACGACAAATTTTTCTGTACCTAGGGTCCGCGCTCGAAAAGTCGTTCTCCACTTTCCTCGTTCACCCTCCCTTTCTTCTCCACACACCAGCACCTCCTCTTCCTCCTCTCTCCACCTTTTCTATCTACAGAGGCAAGGTTTCCGTATGCTTCGTCGCTGACAAGCTATCGTCATTGTTCGCACCGCGTCGTCTCCTCTCGTTTAAATGCCTTTTTTCTTCTAGCCGGCCAACTTCCGGGCTGCATGGTGCAAAACTTTTTCAGATTTAACTAGATTCTCCATTCCCGGTGTTTATCATGTATCCCATCGAGGATAAAGTGATACACGCGTGTTCACGCCGCAGAGAAATACCGGAACTTTCGCAATTTTACCGAGTTACGTTTGTTTGAATTGTGCCCGTCTCGTGTATAGTCCCTTGTATAATTTCGTCAGTCATTTACAACTGGTTTCAGGCTCTCAACGTTACTCACGCAGCTCAGATCTATTCGCCACTGATTCGCTGCTGGCTTTATGACCTTACTAAATAGAACGGTCGAATTGATTCCTGTGTCGTGGATTATTAACAATTTCTTGTATACCCACATTGTCTGTCAGTCCAAATCGCGCTGTAGATATAGGTATCAGCCTTCTATTCTCATTTTGTGAATATCTCAAATTTCGATAACCATTGACTTCACCCTTTCCTTACTACTCATCCTCGAACCTCGTCCCTTCCTGACTAACTCCGTCTCACCCTCGAACTCAGCCCTTCGTATACCAAACCCTTGCAAATCCTAACTCCCTCTTCTCAAGACACGAACATATGTATTATGCGTTCTTTCTCAAAAATCAAAGAAGATTAGTCAAACCGTTAAACGACCGAATAGTCCGTCAACGATTCATATTGTACTTTGTCAACGCGTTTCCGTTCCGTGATACTTGTACAGGGAATACAACAAATTGTTTCCATTGTGTCGTTTTCTCCGTTGAGATAAAGTTTCTTATCACATGCTACCAGCGTCGCACGTTAAATATACGCGTCACGTACGTAAAAATTTTCTATGCGGCAAAATTATTGACATGCCAGTGTGTACTTTTGGGCAAACGCCAGTCGCGGGTATAGTAATCGCAGAGGGTCGGCGGGGATTTGTAATTACACACTTGGTTCGGTTGCGTAACTGTAATCTTTCTTGGTGGATTTAGAGATTTGCCGGGGTACACTGTTACATAAGCTCATCGGACTACTACACCGATTGTTAAATAATTTATGCAGACTTTGTTGAGAACCGCTACGCTGCAGGGACCGGGAATCGTGCATACGCGATAAGACGAAAGCAATGTATTCTACGGTTGTATGCTCGCGCACACAGACCTGAGCTAGCACGCGCAAAAATCACGTATGCGCGAGAGCGTAGCAGAAATATGCCTTGATAAATAATAACTGAAGAAAAACAAAGTTCTGCGAATGTCGACGAAAAAAATTACCATTTGTTTCACGTCCCGCGAGCCCCGCTTGTGCGCGTGTTTCGAACAATCAGATACACTCCAGTGTTATTTAACGGCCGCTAGTGTACTCTAAGTTTATGTTTATCTTGCTTTATAGATACACATTGAAATTGTTATGCAAGGTTTTCCGTTAACCCCATTATAAACAGGTGTTTGATACGCTCGGAATTTACGACGCGAGTTTCTCAAATGAGCAGGTTCAACGCTGCATGAAAAATACAAATATTCTCGCGAAAATTCGAAAGGTACGTGACTAGGTGAAGCTAACAAGTGACAAAGGACTGTGCTGTCAGACACGTTTCTACACGATAGAATAAATAATTCGTTGCTTGAAATTATTCAGTTGGTAATCATTCGGGGAGGATTCTAAGCTCTCTGACGTTTTAAAAATCCTGTCAGTTTGTGAGCAAGTGTAATTAAAATTGTCATACTTTCTTAATTCACCAATAGTTTTCTAGTTACTTAAATTAATCGTTGCTCAGCTTCCTTCCTTGCTCTTTAGAGTGTGATTTTACTGCGTATTCGATACTTTCAGAATCTCTTGCTACATACAAAGTTTCGTTTCTACTTAATTCCACGAAAATTAGTGCTACAGAAAGCGCTACAGCAGCTTTCTCAAAGCAAACACCAACTCAATTACACCGGACTGCAACCGAATGTTTCAGCTCTACTGCAACATTACGCGCTCTATACATATACATTTCGCTGAAAAGTATCTCTTCGATTTTCATCGTGGCATTTTCGCTCTACTCGCAGCTCCAATTTCGCGCAGCAGGCAGGAATAGAAGGCAAAAAGAAGAAAAAAAAAGAACGAATCGAACGTTTTCTACGTTTCCGTTGAAACAACTATTAGGCGATACGTGTTGACGTCACCCGGGCAGAATACAAGTGCAGGTAAGCGTGTCCGTCCTTTAGCCAGGATATCCACGCGTTATGCAGCCGCGTGGCCGCTTCAACGTTAGCAGTTACATCGTGTTTCACTAACACCCTATTCATTACCCTGCTCACTCCATCGACCTCGGGTACACGAGTCCGGTCTGCATTTCAGTCTGCTCGCATTAAAGCTCTAAATACCGTGCGACGAGCACAAACGGCTACCGTGTCAGGGGTGGCTCTATCTATTTCCTCCCGCCTCTTGGTCTCGCTTGGTCTTTCCACGTCTATATCTTGCCTACCTATCTGCTTTTACTCCCTGCCCCTTATTTCTCTGCGCTCCTTTTTTCTCTCTCTCTCTCTCTCTCTATATATATATATACACAGCTACGAGAGGCTATCCTGTATTAAAATCCGAAACTACTCGAGCGTATCTAGAGTCCCCGCCTCTACCCCAAGTTCGAGATGAATGTTACGGTGCTGAGCTCTAAAAGCCACTCTCTTTTTTCCAGCTTTTATCTCGCTCGAGCTTGTGTCACGCTGTTTCTATTACACACAGAACGTGTAACGTGTCGAAAGTGGACACCCTTTATTACTAATCGATGCTCGGCAGAGCTATTTGTTACGGTTAGCCCCGGAAATTGAGCCGGCGTAATTGATTTTGATCAGTGAATTAGTTTCAGATTAATTCCCTGATCGACACTGGCCGATATTATTAGACAGGCATCGGAGTCACTATTTCCGCCGCGCGCGCTTCCACAGTTTCGTATTCTGCCGCAGTACCCCGGCCTGTATATATGTACGTGTTAACGGCTTTCCAACAACTAAATTCATCGGGATGCAACACCGTCGGATCAATAAACAAAGAGAGCTTAAAAGGTTCACGTGCTGTAAGCAAATATCAATGGGTATGAAGGGAACAGCCGACGTTCCGGCATACGGTAGCCGAGTGTAAAATACTCCGGGAATTATTGCGCACTTGGATGTAACTCGCGACGACCTGCTCCTGTAAAATACGGGAATATTTTACGATTCATGGAGTAGGAATTTTTATACTGTTAAATACTCGACGAAATTTTGTCCACCAGTTAACCAACCGTGCGAGCTTTCCTTCGTTAGATTACGCAAATCTTAATTAATCCCCGTGTAACGGGACGAATTCGTACGAATGTTAACGCACTCGAGGCGTTATTTTGGAAATTTCGAAAAATTAACAACGAAGGCGTGAAATTTGCAATATAGATATTTGTGTCTAAAAATTTTAACAATCATCACTGACTGTGCTCAATGGTACTTTATTACCTAGCATGTTTTATTAACGTCATCGGGGCGTTATTTTGGAAATTTTTTCAAATTAGTAACGAAGGCGTGAAATGTACGATATGAATATTTATGTTTGAAAATTTTCATACTCGTCACTGACTATGCTTAACGGTATTTTACTATCGAGCATGTTTTAAAAGCAATATTCTTGGTTAAACATCCAACCTAATCAATTTACACTCATTCGACGCGAAATGACGCGAACACGTCGATACAACTTAATTTGATCGTTCGTTAAAACCGGAAATACGATCTGTATACGAAGAGAATTAAGCCATCAGAGGAATAATTTCAGAAGATGATTCAGTTGCGATGCAGTTAAATGAGCACCGTTTCGACCTACCGTAGCGTTGCTCGATTCCTTTGTAACAGACCTCGGTTGTTTGCAGATGATGATCTTGACCCTACTAGTTTCGCAGAACCTGCATTCAGCGTGTAGTCAGACATTACGTGTAAATAGCAATTTGTAACGCAGTTTGATCTCAGATAGGAGAACTAATTGATCTGTGCGAGATAAACACGACGACGTACCAAAGTACAGACAAGTGCAAAGTGTTGTAACGACAAAATCCACGTTTTATTTCAGGAATTTTCTCGGAGAATTTTCGTGCAATTGTACGTGGGAAGAATACACAGTGGGTATAACGCGATTATAAAATGTACAACTAAATTTCACGCGGAACTACTCGCGATTACGCATTTTCCTGCTCGCGCTTTGTTTGCTTTGTACGCGTTACGATAACTTGCATTAACCACTCGGCACGCTTTTTGACCGGATATTATTAAAAGCCGGCGTATCACGAACGCTTGAAATGACGTGCATTACTACCCGTTATCACTCACGATTTAGCAGTCATGCCGGGCTACGCGCTTTTAAAAGGTTCCGCTCATATCTGTGTTGCAAATTGTGCATCCACGTTGCATATTTTTGTTTGCACTTGTTCTGTATGCTTGTCCAACGCCGGTTGTTGCCGACGCGACCAGAAAATTTCAGAACGTCGTAATTCCATTAAACCCTGCACATTATCATTCATCGAGAATTTGCCGTACGACGATAAATTCCCCCGCCGAAAATCATCGCGACCCTTTCGCGCTACTGATATTTTCCATCCGTTTTAAGCCCTTTTAATTAATAACGAGCCGTGATTTGCACGCTTTATCAGAGGACAATTGAGAGATTTGGAAAAAATATTCTATGATATTTGCTATATTCGACGCGTCGTACGTTTCAGATTACGATACTTTCAATTTGACTCATGCTGTTTTCATTTCTCCTTCCTGGATTAAAAAAAAAAAAATGTGTAAATAAAATAGGCAGTTAATATTTGAGTAAAGAACGTAGTCAAATATTTTGCCTCGATTTACGGTTTGAAAATGTAAATAAAAGGGTGGTTACAAAGTTATCGTGTATACGATTCTTAATTTTTGTTGCTGTGGACCCGAAGGGTCGGAATTCGAAATAATAGTGAAAATAACGTAATCTGAAATTTTTCTACTGTGCGTGCGTGTGTGTGTGAAATAGATTCTCGTGTCTCTGGTATAAAATTGGGAAGGAAATATTAGAAGGTAACAGAAAGTACCTCTAGTCTCTTATCGAAAGCGTAACTCGCATAACTGAAATTATACCGAAGCGACTAACAAGTATGAGAAGAATTTCTGGAAGAAGATAAAAGTATTAGTTGCATCAAGTGGTATTTAAAAACTCGAGAGTAACGTTTCAATCTAACAATTTTAATGCACCGAGAGGAAGAAAATTCGTTGGAATGTTAATAAGCACTAATTACAATAATAAATATGCTTACAGAGGCGTGCAGCAATGTTTGTTCGCTGGCGCGAGAAGAGCTTTTAGAAATGCACTTTATTACATATTTTAAGTATCTACCAACCTGTTGCATTTTCTCCTAATGAAAGTATATTAAACATGTATATTTGTTCCTGTGGAGTGAATGTTATTTGTTTGTATTTATTGCCAGATTATATCCCTACAAGGTTCGCTGTTAATTATCAATTAAAATATTTGTACTCCAATTTCATCGAAACGAATTGTGTGCTTTGTTACATTTGCACTTCTCACGTTGGACGAATCAAGAAGGACTTTCGTGTTATAACAGACCTTCCAAAATCCTCCACGTACGTAACTGTAACAGTGAAATAAAAATTCAAACTCATCTCTAACAATAAGACGAGTAATCTATAGTTAAAGGGTTAAATGACATTTCCAGGCAGAATAATTTTTTCATCACCGTTTAAGTTTATTTCACATTCACCAAGTGTCCTAATGCTCGCGAACAGTAGCATACCTAAGTAATACCTACTCTGTTCAAATATCCAAATACGTTTGTAATTATATTCTTTAATTCGCCCAAAGGTACAGAGTCTAATAGAAGGTTCTCGTGCGTGCGTTTGTCATCGGTGAAAGAACGATACGTCTTGGACGAGGAACGGCCTCATAGACGCGGGGTGAGAAATTCAGAAGGATGAGATTAGTCTCGAACGTGGCTGGTGTTCCCACTTAGAACCGCGTCTCGCTATTTGCTATGCAAATAATCCATTCCACCAGGCCCTGGGTGTTTAGTTGCACACATTCAGCCAGCCAGCACACGTTCCATCATAAATATGTATCATTCGGATGTAGCTACGTATCTAAATACACAGAGAAACACAGCACATAGGCGTCTAAGCGTAATCGCTCGCTTTGCTTGTACGCCGTTTTCGTAGACACAAGTGTGAGGTTCTACGCGAGGATGCATTAGCAGAACCCCTACATACGTATGTATCTATGTACGTACACTCTGAACAGCTCTATACTCTTGACACATACACGAATGTGTGCGTGTGTGTGGGGGGGTATACGAAGGTTGAATAAGGGTAGCCAAAGGTGGTAGAGAGTGGCAGATACGCGCGTGCTCGCATATTAAGGTGTGTTCGCGGAAAATAATTTTTAATGCGTTCAATTAGAGAGGTACATGTTACAAACATGATTTTCATGAAAGATAAATGAATTTAATAAACGGAGGTCCCTGCCGAGGTACGGCCAGAAAGCAACGCGCACCGTTAGGCGGCATATGGAAGTGACGTGTGTCGGAATACGAGGCCACCCTCCCTTTCCTACGTTCTGTTTCTACTACGCAGACCTGTACGGGTAATTATCGTCGACGAGATACACTTTACTACCAGTGGCGGGAGCTCATGACGAGGAGCGCCTTAGTAAACGCTTGGCGAACAACGAAAAGCTAGAAAACGTCAGCGAAGGTGTGGAACGGGCGGCCGCTAGAAACGCCTTCGCGCTAATGAAACCCGCTTAAGGGAAACTGCTCTCCCGATGTTAATGCAGATCACCGATGCGGCCAATTTCGAGGACACGGCTATTTCACGGGGCGGGGGTGAAGTGTCCTGTCCCGAGATATGACAAAATTCGAAAATACCGACGTTATTCTGCGCTTGCGACGAAAGGACAATTGTTGGAGAGGAAGAATTACAATTCCGGCACGGATTATGAACCAAGTATGCAGTATTCACGGAAAAGTGTCTTTCATGTACAATTGTTAATTAATAAAATTAAGAGAAAAATTGAAGATAGAGAGTATGTTCTGTCGCGCAGGTACGGAACGCGTGGGGTCTTCGTTGACCGGGTTTATGGCACGCTCGCACGAGAAGGTTATTTTTTAGAACAAAGACGTTTCGTAGCTCCGCGAAAAAATAAGTAATTTCTATTTCTAAAAATAAGGACTTTCCGCGTCCTCAATAACCGAAGACGTGTCATAAACCAGGTATTTCTGAAGGATCAATCCCGAGGGTTGACCTGGCGGGAATTTCCGACGCGTCACGTAAGGACAGCGAAGATTCCACGCACCCACAGGTATTCAATAACCGAAGACGTGTCATAAACCAGGTATTTCTGAAGGATCAATCCCGAGGGTTGACCTGACGGGAATTTCCGACGCGTCACGTAAGGACAGCGAAGATTCCACGCACCCACAGGTATGACTCCACTTCTTCCAAGGAAAAGCGCGCTAAGGGCGCAAGGGAAGGGTGGGTGACACCTAAGGGGCACGTTGATTGGTAATTTCTGCACACGTGAAAAACCAATCAGCGTGCCTTTCTTACACTTGGCGGGTGAGTCACTGCGGACTCCAGAAAAATTCGAGGATCGAGAAACACATTCGCAAGGATTCTCTCGCGTGAACAACACATTCTCCAGCCTTTCGACGAGACACAAGTAGGAGTCGCGATCGAATACCCGAGTTTCAAACAAGTCGTCAATCGTTTCGTGACGCAGTCTACGTTTTGCTAACTTTCCGAGCAAGACAAAATTTCGAATTAGTTACCTAAGATTAAATTGGCGGGTAACAGTCGTGAGCGCGAGCATTTTGAACAATCAAAGGAGAACGCGACGCGACAGAGTAGTAATGTGTTAAATGTAGAAAATGGATATTAATCTTTTGCAAATTAGAACGGAGACATTAGGTGTAGCAGTGGTAACACGAAATATTGTGTTCAGTTTAAGCATTTAGAGAATTTTTTAACGAAACAGAAAAATTCAAAAATGCATTTCAGGAATTTATTGCCAATATGCAGCTTTCTACAGTGGTAGGCTAAATTCGTTTGTAACTCCTTGGTACAAATGCGTCGAATTTTGATCGACAAAATTTAGTTTTAACTACAAAAGTTTCACTCACGAATCGATTCATTCGATTAAAATTGTTCAATTATTCGAAATAATTCTAGAACGTGTTCACGTAAAAATAACGAAACTAACAGAGAGAATATAACTCCGGTTACCACAGTTTACTGCCACTTCCTTTCCCATTAAACCGTTTCGCATTAAGGGATACTTCATAGAATTTTCATTCGAACAAGACGTGTTTTAATCATTCTAACCTGCGTCGTTAAATTAATCTATGCATACGTATCGCCGGTATTATGTATATATGGAAGTTCTAAAAACAAAGTGTCCGGCAATTTCGTTGCAATTCCTGCGGATATGTTTCTGACCGCGTTCTTATGTGTTACCTTTTACCGTGGGGGTGCGCGAGTTATGGCCGCTCGTGTTCAGAAAAGCGTCTATCCATTCGGACCGCCCGACGAGCGCGCACAGAGAAAAGTTGCCGCGATTTCGGACCGTCCGCGTAACCGAAACCACGAAACGCATAGTGCTTTCCAGAATGCATTTGCATATCCACTGGTTTATATTTTTTCGATATCGAACTATGCTGCAGCGCTGCGGCTCAGCGCAGTTCGTCCGTGCGCGAAATTGCACCACTTCACCTGTCCTCTTTCCACCCGTCTGGTTCAACTATCGCCGTTACGTCGTTGCTAATTTAAGGGCCTTGACGATCTAACGGCTCCCCACGGCCTCGAGTACCAGGCTCTTTCGTTGGTCGGCTGCCACCGTTACCTGCTCGATATTGCGATATTATGGCCTTGCTGTTGCCGATGGTAGCCGAAAGTTACCCATCAATTCTGCCGAAGGTTTTTCTAGAACGTATCAACGGACACGGTGGTTTCAACATAAGTAATATTCGTCACAGATACCTCTTTGCATTCGCGGAGTTTCGAAGCTTTCGGTACCCTCGAGACTGGTTAAGCACTTGAAACTTCTGTGAATGTTTCCTGATCCATGGTCAGAAATATCGGCGATGCTGAGGAAGGTGTAACTTCGTTAAATTTTCCTGTCTGTTGTTTATAGTGTCAAGTTGTGTAAGTAATATTGGGGATTTCGTTCAGAAGTATTGAAGCTTTTCTTAACATTTGCGTAGAGTGTTTTATGCCTATTGTTTTCAATTTTTCTGAATTTAGATCATCAATTTACAAATGATGATGGTAATAATAATAAGTATCTAACGCAATTTCTTCGGGAAAATCACTATTCTTAAATAGAATTTTTGAACAGTTTGAAAAGTTGAATTAAAATTATGTTAAAAATTCCACAATTACCACGTTCGTCCAAACTTTCTTCGAGCACAATCTTACCAAGCTTGCGTTCTTTGCATATTTAATATTACTCCTCTGGTGTGTAAATGTGAAAAATTGAAGGCTTCGTTTAACATTTTCAACTTGTGGATAAATGCATCATTGTTTGTCTGAAACTTCAAAAATATATCACTTTGCATACGTTTCAATTCCACCATATATGCACGTATACTATTGACGTTATACAATTCGGTGTTTATTTTTAATTCAGCTGTATCCTACTCTTCTCCAACATTCGTATCATTTACTGCAACGCATATATTGACCCTGGAGCACAATTTGGACGAAAAAGGGGACCGTAGATTCTGATGCAGGCTAATTTTGTATCCCCCCTGGGAGATAGTAACTCGCCCTTCAGGAGCGAGTTAACGATACTGGAACTCTTTATCGCTTTCCAGCTCCTCACGGCATCGTGAAAGTTTATAAATGATGGAAATATCCGACTTTCCGACGATTACGAACTTCCTTAATCTTCTGCAATATTTTTACCTATCTTACACCTATATGCATATAATCAGATGCGAGAGATACGGAAACGCGCGTACGCCGCCGCATCTTATCGTTACGGTTTAAAGCAATCTACGTATTTTTCAAAATCGAAACTAAACTTGTTACACGTTCACCCCAGCGGGGAAAGTTCGGCTTTAAGTTATCAAGGTGATATTTTCGTATGAAATACAGCGTATCGCGCGATATTTCCACGCTTGTTTGTAGACTTCGTGAATAAAGAAGACATCGTATTACCGTGTAAGGCAATTTCGTGCTATCTGGATAAACAACTCGACACGAGTCACCTTCAACCCTTGCCTAAACTCTTTATCATCACCTGTGTGGTTTAGTACGATTCAGGGTGATCTCGGATGAACGAAGTAGGTTATTCAGTATCGTATACGATGTGAACAGTTGGTGAGAATATTTTTGATGAAATTAAACATTTTTTCCACTTTGAAATTAAATATATCCCACAAAAGTGTTTGAATCTATAAAAAAAGGATTACTGTAAATCTGGACGATAGGACGTGGGTATAATTTCTGAATTCACATTTGCTTAATATTTGAAAAGTATGGGTTGCGTTAAAATAACTTTCATTTTTTAACTTTTGCTCGACGATAGCGTCAATTTTAATATCAATCTTGAAATATCTCGAAAGTCAAAACTGAGTGACGCAGAAGAAATATTATTAGACAAAAATAATACTCATCGAATTACCGAATTTATTACCGAATTTTCAACATAAGTTACACTACATATGGTTCATTTAAATCGCGACTATGACGAGGTATCTCATCTCGAATCCCTAGAAAAATTTCGACACCGATCCTCCGATTTCGATCATCTTCCATTTCCCTCGGACGATCGAAATTCAAATCCTTCGATGATCTACTCTGTTGCTCAATTTGCATTTCCATAAAGTTCTCGGTTCGATCCTCCCAGCGGTTAATCAAGCATTGTCCGGAGAAATGCAATCAGTTAAACGCCATAGCACCGAAACACGGTTCGATTAATCATAAGAGGCGAATCTTTGCTTAATTAGGTTTCGCGGCTGCCTTTATGTTGTGCGTGCGGGTTCATTAAATTTCCTTCGTGTGCACGTAGAGACGGCGGTGGTCTCTGCGACGGTATGTGAATATCGATTACGCCGTCGTACTCGCAAGCTTTTAATAGTGAAATCACTTAATTGCGGCGCATAAAATTTGCAGAAAAAAGTCGAATACACGTTAGGGAAAGTGAGTTCAATTTGTATGTAGATTTCCCTATGCACGGTCCTGTTTATAGTATAAAATTCTAGGCTGTAGGATGTAATCATTTCTATTAGAATTTATATGCGGCCACGTAATCATCCAGGCTTGTTTTAGATGCGAGTGCATTCCAATTTCGTTTCGTGTTTAACGTACATCGAGAATTAAACGGTTATTGCATGCATTATCAGTTCCTTTAGCAAAAATAACGCGGATAGGGAAAATAAAACTTCGTGTAAAAGATCGATATCGCCGAGTAATTTCAAAATAAACCGGCTACTTGCGAAAAGAAAAAGAAGAGAAACAATTTATTAGAACGTAAAGAGATGCATTCCACAACCGCCTGTTTCTCTTTGTGCAATAATTTCCGACGAAATTCGAACGGTTGAGAACCAATTACACAGGACGTGTAATATATTCGACGGGAAATTTCTTTTACAAATAATTCTGCACGGAGAAAAAGAAGGTTCGGCGAACTACAAAATTTAATTTCACGAGATACGCTCGAACTCCGGAGCTGATTGAGAAAACGAGGAAATTTCTTCTCGTATTTTCGGTGATAATTTTCGAACGTCGTCGATTCGGTGAAGAGGGAAACGGATCCCGCTCTACTTTTCGGCGAAAACCGCGAAACATGATGCAAGTTCGGTCGTTTCAGCTGTTTCCTTCTTTATTTTTCACCGACTTGTACTTTTTGGATGTGAAACGGGTCGAGCCCTGGAAGGCCTCATTAGTGTATAATTACCGCGAAATGAGCGACAACCCGGGCTAGGCAACACGATTGCATCGCTTCACCTGTAACTCACCACTTTATTCTGACGACAATTACTGCACATCGATGCAGTATCGTGTAACATGTAACTGTTAGATCAGCAGTTACGATAAGCCAAGAATTATGTTGACAGTGTTAGTGAGTGGAGCACACGTTAACACCGCTGGCAGGTGCCTTTGCTGGTGGCTTAAGACAATGTAGTTAAATGGATCTTGTGGTAACGAAGCCGTGCAAGTGAAGCGCATCCCTGTGAAGTTCACACTACAAGAGGTGTTTGTAAGATTAAAGGTATTACTTTCAGTTCACATTTTATCGTAATCGCACGTTTCGATCAGCGTTACCCCTGTGAATTTCTCCCACAGTGGTTTTCGTGCAAGCACCCCTTACCAGTAGTGTGTAAACACAGGTCCTTCTAATACTGTTTTTAGTTGTACATCGCATATAATTGAAATTGTTTAATTAAAACATTAGTGTAGGAAGAAATGTCGTAGAATTACACGTGAAACTTGAATACGTTACATTTTGTAATTTTTTGAGAGATTTTAACAGTGCGTTAGAAAATCCATAACACCCTTTGCAACGATATTGACAAGAATCTTCGCATTAAAAATGACAGAGATAGACAGTGTAAATTTACCGACTTATTTTCCTAGCACAATTTTCAACATCTAGCTCGGAATATAATACTCTTAACTCGTTAATTTTGATTTTAACTTCATAAATTTTGGTGAAATTGATTAATCGTTAGAATAGCTGTACAAGTTTGCAGTACATTCGATAACTGGTTGTGAAAGGAAAGTAGCGAACGTGCGTATATGTGACAAAGGGAATAAAGGAAGACTATTTTCATGGAAGAGCAAATTTCAATGTAAAAGCTACTATGTTAAGGGACGTCATACCGAAGCTCGATTAATTCGTCAAAATTTAAATAAATCGGCACCGTCGTGTTATTCTTATTATACTTTCGCATGCTGTCAGTCTTTGTTCCACGCGAGAGGCGATGTCATTTTTCCAACGGACAATACTTATCGTCTTTTCCCGTATTCTCTCTCCTTTTTTTTCCCCCTCCCCCGAACCGAAAAACGAGTCACGCCCGATGTTCGCCGGGAATTTGCATATTTACTGGGCCGAGCCGAGTTCGATGCAAATTTCTGTTAAATTTTTTCCCATCACCTCTCCCTAAAGCGGTCATGTTCCGTTAATCCACAGGTTCGCATCGGAAAATGGCCGTGGCCACGTGGAGTAGCTTATGGCGTGCCCAGCAGCAATTTATTTAAAACACCTATGCGGTTTTTGTTCAGCGTGCGTCCTGCGTACGAATTCTATCATAAACTGGCCGCGTTCGAACGAGCAACTGACGTTTTAACCGATGTCAGCAACAGCATCGAGGCACGGAAATAAAGATGAAATTGTGTGTGTCTAAACGGAACCAAACACGTTACATCTTTGCTTAGATTGTTTTTAGATACAACGACTGACTCGTCGAAAAATCACACTTCACGTGATTGGAATACATTTGACTGTGGAGCATATTGGAATATGCTAATTAGTTGGGTTATATTAATGTTAGCAGTTTACTCGCCTGTCGTGAGTTTTGTAAGAAATAAATTCTCCACCGTCGCTAATTTCAAATAATTAGAAAATATTTCTTACAAATCTGCCAACAGTTAGAACCTTCGAATTCTATAATTATTATAACGTGCCACACTTTCACCGTGACATGAATAATTAATGTATACGCACGAGAAACGAAGGAGGAGAAACAATTTAGGAAACTCCGACTAAATAAATTAATCGTGTGAGAACGGCGACAGTAGATCTCATCCAATCTGTTCGTCCGAAGCAGGTGTTGCAAACGTAATCTATTGTCGGTTGAGCAAGAACGAGCAGCCCTTGAAAGAATGGCGAAGAAGAAGAAAAAGTAGGAAAGAACATATTCGTGTGTGTGGTGGGGGCACTCTTTGTGGTATAATCTTTACAACCTCCATAAACTTTGTTTTTCAGGCACGTGTCATGGCGACAAAATAATTTTCCTTCCACGGTGGATAAGGCATCCCCAGGTGAATTTCTGCATTTTAAAATTACTCGGTTAGCTATCTGGAGGGGTAGATATACGCTGACGTGATTCATTTCTTCGTTAACGCTATATTTCACCCCATGATCGTTGCTCTTCCACGCGAACCTTTTCCGCCAAACCCCAGCGCGGCTTTTATCGATAAAAGTTGCGCGCACTATTCCGTGGACGGTTTTCAAACGCGTCGTCACGGTTCGCGTACGTTCGAAGTGCGCGAGAAATTAAAGAATCTCCGAGCAATTTAGGCGTTCGAAGCTGGTGTCGGACGAAGTGGACAACTTGTAACGCGATGGAAAATTTTAGAAGAAACGTCCAAGGTTGACATTTAATTACCGTCTAAGTACTCTATTGGATCGTCACGTTGAAACGCAATTGTAACTGCAACAATAGGATTTTTGTTTAAATTGAAGTGAAAGGAGTGTAAGATGGCTCCTTTCGTACTTTTTAAGGGAAACTTTGATGCGTCTAAAGAAAGGAAATCTTTGGGGATTTTTTTATAGGTTGCAACCTTAAGTTCTTGAAAAGTGGTACGCTACACTGCAGCTAATACGTTTTTATTTATAAATGAAAGAGAATTTTCTATTTGTGACGTTCCAATCCTCTTGCAAAAGAGGCTATGCAATTAGCTAATAACACCGCCATTTTGTAACATTCTTAGTTTTTTAAAATTGGAGGAAGAAGCTGAAAGCTATATTTATCTGAAAAAGTTGAAATTTCCCATTTGGGATTTACCTATGAAAAAAATTCCCAAATTTTACCGATTTTTGGACGCTTCAGAATAAAATCATATTTGTCCTTCGAATATGTTTTCTTTTCTGCGATATTTTTAAATGAATGTCGCATACAACGTTGCATACCTTTCTTAGATAACAACACTTCGTTAAATACATTCGTATGCAAAACGAACTGCACGATGCAATTACTCCAACGACTTTTGATATCCGTAAATCAGTTCGAATTTCCTTTACAGAATATTTTATGGTCATTTACAACTTCGCAGATGTAATCGTATGATTCTTTCCATTAGTATTGTAGCAAGCTCGCGCAAATAAATTCACCTATTAACGTAAAATGTCCCTCTTGTCATCGTGAATATGAGGGTGCAAAGAAAAACCTCCTCTTCTGAACAGTTTTCCTGGCTGTTATACTTCCTACAATAACCCACGTATTTTATATCTCTCGCTGAATTTGTCTGAAAACTAATTGCAAAAATTGACAATACAATATATGTCCGTTAAAAAATAATTGAAACTACGAAAAATGATTTGTGGAACACATACCGTAAAAGCAATCTTTTAAAATGTAAATCTAAAATTGCTCACCTTTCATAATTACGTCACTGTAAACAAACATTACGCAATTAACGTCACAGAAGCGATATCCCCTTCATACTCAGCCAATTTAATTCCAGAGTCGCACATAATTTTTTCTGCAATGTAAGATTAAATCACTCGACTGTCTTACAAAACGCGGCAATTAACGCGGTTCAGAGATGAAAAACGACAGGAAGCCGTGTCACGTTAGAAAACAGCGACCGAGAAAAAGTGCTACTTGTTTCGACGCGGACTGTTTTTACGAAAGCAGACAGAAACATTCCGTATGGAATCAGAACGCACACAGCCAGCAGCAGCTTTTGTATCCGCTGTGCGTTTAACGAGTGCCGTAAAACGATAGGATGTTAAATCGCCGGCCACGTAGGACACACACATCCGATTCTGCGCGAGTGTGAGAAAAAGAGTTGGACGCGAGAGCGGCGATGCTGTGTTGTTGCATAAATGGCGGTATGTTCCAGCAAAGAGAGGTCAGCTTATTCACGCTACCTGAGTTATCACACACCAGGGATTGCAGTGATTCTCACTGTTCAATAACACAGTCTTATCCAACGATGTTGCGTTCGCCATTCGAGGGATACCCATGGAACAACCCCTGCTCTCTCTCTCTCTCTCTCTCTCTCTCTCTCTCTCTCCGGAGAACTCTTAACATAGTAATGTTCGGTCACTGGGCAAGTCCGGCCGCGTTCATCTTCCGTGCCAATTCTTCTGCGTTTTTAACCCGCGCCGAACAACAACGCGAGCGAAAGAAATTTCCTTTCTTCGCCGTTCTTGCCTTTATTAACGACGGAATTGAGGATAATCTTTCAATTTCACGGACGACTTTGCGACACCGTGAATTGTAATTGTTCGCAACGAGCCTTTAAGGAATTGCTGTTCAGTGTAAAGTAAGTTTTACCTATATTCGCGGTTTGTGTGAAATTTAAGAGTTAAGTGAATTATAGTAGGTATCTATAAATTTTGAATAGCTTGAAATAAATTTCATTTATTTTGCCTTCGTGTCTGTTCCATAATAATTTCTCGCGTTTTACTTATCGTAATAGTGTTAGGAACGATGAATATATTAAGTTTGCCAGAATTATGAGAAGTATAGATAGTGAAGAAATTAGTTGCTTCAATTAACAAATTACCAGTCTTCTCGTTTTTCGTTCAAATTTCACAGTAGAAAAAGGTGTCACGGTGTTTATTCTACTGTTTTCGTTTAACTGAGAACTTTAGGAAGAATTTCGTTCGCTGTATTCATAATTGACTTTCATAACTTCAGATATATGGACCACGTACTTTATTTTCTGCTCTGACGTCACGGTACACTTTAATAGAAATATACTACGTTTACCTTTGCGCGTACCAAACTCCTTACCTACTGCACTTATCATTTAATGTAACAACATGAAAAACATTTTTACTTACAGACATTATCGCGGGAGTAAGATTCTATAGAATGAGAATTAATGTAAATATGCAGTTAGAGCTTTCGTTAAGTACTACTCTGCATTGTGCACAGCAAAAGGAGTTTCTATTATCATAGAAAGATTTCAAAATCTAATTTACAATAGTGTTTTACAAAATTCATATTCATAGAAGAGTAATAATTTCAATGTCTTCTAATTGTTGCACGGCACTTGCGACACAGTATCATAATAATATATATATTTACAAATTCTTTCCTGGTGTAACTGTGAAACAAGTGTTTTTACTTTTAATAATAGAAACTTGGGAATTCTGCTTACTTCTCTCTGCATCACTCTACGTCACTTAATATACTCATAGTTCTCCCTAGAGGAATTAATAGTCAATAAAAGGAAGCAACGAAAATGTCTATAAAATGTTGGACACAGTAACTTCGTGGTTCGATAATCGTTCAAAAATGCCTCTATTCTCCGGAAACATGGAGAAAGCGGCTTTCAAAATTGGCGTGATACTTTTCGTCGAACCAATCTACGAGAAACGTGCTCGTAAGGAGCGATCGGTATTTCGAGCTTCCAGTTGGCACGCGGTGGCACCGTTTCCAAAGTGTGCAACGCTCATAAAAGTCACCCTGGCCTCACTTACACATCTCCTGGATACACACGCATACATACAACCGTGTTCTAGAACGCGTGTACACGCAGAGTTGGGGTACAAAGAGATGGCACGTGGTTGCATTAACTTGATTAAAGTACGTATTCTTCCATCAAAGGAGCGCCGATGGGGCCGCGTGTGAAAATAATCCTTCAAGCTCGGAGTTCGCGGGTATAATGAATTTTTTCGCTCAGATTCCCTTTGTAACGGTCCACGGCTGCAGAAATTGCAACGAGGATCTGATTGTTTTCCGTATAGCTGACCTGATGGGAAAACGGAATAATCAACCCGTGTCTTCTCCCAGTACACCTGCAATTACCAAGCGAGAGAACACTCTCGTATTCCAACGCGATCCGCTAATGCATTTCGCGCGCACCTGTAGTAACGCCACACGGCCGCGTTCTACGCGTTTATAAGCAATATACTAATTGTGCGCCCGCGTTACCTGTTCCCCATCGAAGCGGGCGTCGCGACGCGTCAACCATTCGCCCGTGCTTTATTCATTTTCAATAACGGAAGTCACCTGTCACTTGGACAATATTAAAAAACAATATTTGTCCCGGCGCTACGGATTTCTTTTATCCAATCTCCCGTGTTAGCCGGGCTCGGTTTTGATCGGCCCGAAAAATCACAACCGTTCAATCCGGGGAACCGCAAACGCGCGGAACGAGTGAATTCGAAATGTGGAACCGTCGCCGCTGTGCACAACCTGCGCGGGAAACAGAATTTTCTACTTGCTGGTAGAACAGCGCTAGGTCGATCGGTCGGTCGCTCGGCCTGATTCGACTAACAAATTTCAACGATAAATTGCGGACCGCGTAATCTCTAGCGGCGGATCTCGAACGAGAAAATCGAGCATCAATGTTGCGAGATAAGTGACATAAGCCTGGAGGGTAGAACCGCTCGCGCGCGCGCGTATCCTCGTGTCTATGAGCCGATATATGATGGTAGGGCGCACGCGGTCTGATCTTGCAGATACCCTCCGCAGGGAGGTTTACCGATTCCCTCGTCAACCATGCACTACCCGCAAATGCCATTCGCAGTGCTTTCGCCGCACAACGCTACCACGAGTTGCCGATACACCACGGGGGTCGGCCAGGATACTACTGGGACGTGTGCGCGAACCTCGGTTTCGGTACAACGTCGAGGACAAAGAGAATGCCCGATGCACTTGTCTACAGCGCCCGATCCTATTCTCTCGGTCCATCGAGCTGATCGTGTCGTCAGTTAAACGCGGGCTATTCCACCAACGTGAATGCTACTACACACCTGTGCTCCTCCCTTGCTCGTTTACAACTTGAGGAATCCGGACCGGAAGCCGCGTTCCTGATTAATGGCCGTTTCTTACACGTCTTCGGATACATACGAGGGATTCTTAGCTGTGCTCGTACGACCAACGTCGCATGCACTTCACTCGTGCAATTGATACTCTCTGATAATTCCGGGAATGTCGAGTGATTCTACTTGCGTTGATTGCACATAAATCAATTAACCTTTCAGATGGCGGATGCCGGATCAACGCTGACCCAGCTTTCAGGTGTCCCTTGTAAGAAATCTTTGCTTGGGTAACGCTGATCGATTGCAATTTTCTCGCGGACCTACTTTTAGCTGAAATGCGCCAAGAGCTAATTTCGCGAGACTCTAATCGTTTTTACAGTGAAATTACGAGCAGTTTCTTTGCAATGAAGATTTCTTACGCGTCACGTTGTTTTATTTCTATATTATTGCCAGTATTTATAAATTCCACCTTTCAGAAGTTTTAGCACACGAATTTGCGTAGCTCCGCAAGTTTCAGAAACAGAAAATAAGATTATTAGGAGACGTCGCCGGAGAGCAATAAATATCCGAAAAGTTAGCAACGAACATTTCTTAAAGCTTAATTTGAGAAACTTTCACGAACACCACCTATCATTTTAAACGGCGCAAATTAACGACGAGCAACCGTTTTGCGCGCGACAGTTCTGAAAGAAGGCTTGAATTAGAAAAAGGGGGAAGGAAGAAAAGGGTGCAAATTACACACGCGCGAGAACTTAATGACGCGAAATAGGTAGAAATATTTATGCTCGCTACGATGTCGCTTCGTGGCAGAAACCTTTGCATTATTCCCACGTACACCCGGCGTTTAATAGACAAACACGACTAGCGAAATTTTCTGGTCTTTCGCGAGTCGTTAAATTTAAGTGGTACGTTTAGGAAGGTGTGGTTCGCTGAGGTAGAGAAAACGACGAAAAAAAGGGAAGAAAAAATAGAGAAGCCCGCGAACGAGAAAACGCGTGACAAGATGAACATACATGCATATATAATGTATACACGTGAAAACGTTAAATGGCAGAGCGTGAACGAAGCGAAACAGAGAAGCGGAGAGACGGGAAGAGAGCGATAAGCTTGAGTAGTTGGGACTGGTGGCGGGCCGTGTACAGCAGAAAATGAGAGACGCGAGAAAGACAGCTCGTGTTTTGTTAATAATGATAACGGTCCCAGTAATGCATATAAACAGCAAAGGCGTGCAGCTTATGGTCTAACGGTAAACGCTTTGCCAGAGATAAACGGAATACGGGAGTGCGACTCGTGGTGTAACCCCTTTGTGCCGAAAAGCCCCGTAAATACTGCCACGATTATCCCCTGGCGCGATTCATAATGTAGGAAAAACGATACGCGATTACGCAGTCTACCAGCCGAGCTCAATCCAGCTCTACACCACGACCTCTTCCAATCCGCTTTCTTTCTCACCGCTGTTCTCTCCTCATCTTTCTCGCACTCTCTGTCTCCTCGTCCTTTGTCGCCAGAATCTCTCGCGACACTTTCAGTAACTGTGATCATACGAAGAAAATTGTATGCAGATTCCCTCCTTTCCCAGACGAATTTCCTTCCACGGGTTCGCTCTTCGGAACGAGCGTAATAACATCGTACTTCGCGGAACACGTTCAAAAATGTGTCTCTCTGCCTTTTCCCCCACACCGCACCGCTCAAACGTTTCTGTTTCAATTCCACCTGTGTGTAAAACGGCCAGGCTTTTTTTTTCAGCGATTCGACCGGTGCCACTGTGAAGCGCGAGTACAAATTTTTAACGCGCACTTGTCCGTTTCGCGTAACATATCAGAGCTCGGTTGTTCGCGCGAAACGAAAATTCGGTTCGAGTGCCACGCTGTTTTTAACATCGAGGATGTATTAGAGATTGGGGATGCATTAATTTGGAAAGCTGTTGTTTATGTGAAATTACAGAATCGTGCTACAAACTAGCGGAGTTTCCACAAATTTCCATCGTATATACTCGCGCTACAACGGTCCATAAAATTCCTACCCCTTTATATCGTGCATCAGGAAAAGGGGATTTAAAACTATAAAAGTCCGAAGGATTTCTCTCTTGTTAAAACGCTATCGCCAAAGTATTTCCTCTCATTACGTCCTAGCTTTTCTGCGGCTCTACGCATATACACGGTGCACCGTCATCTTTGGATAATATTCCAGTGCATGCTAAATTCCCCGAGCATGCATTACGAGGTCTCGTAAACGACCACGGTTCTAAAATCATCATCCGGCGGCTAAACTA
The DNA here is from genome assembly GCF_001263275.1 of Habropoda laboriosa. Taxonomy (NCBI): domain Eukaryota; kingdom Metazoa; phylum Arthropoda; class Insecta; order Hymenoptera; family Apidae; genus Habropoda; species Habropoda laboriosa. The sequence goes on along the minus strand of NW_017100150.1, from coordinate 1,798,661 downwards.
AACTGGAAACTTGTGCAATTGTATCAACTGTATAACGGTAATTTGTGTTGGTTAACGTATCGTGCAGATTGCCGGTAGAAAGTGTTCCTAATCTTTAATGACGTGATAATACCTGTGAAATAAAGTCTGTAACGATATTACGATGTTTAATTGTCGTTAGTCTTACTTCGAGTGTTACGCTTATTTTTAAGTTTAGCTTAGTTGTTTTAAGTTCGAACGTGGAAGTTATTGTTAGGTAGAGAGAAGGTACTTTTGCTACGTTTTTCCTTTTTCAGAGCATATGGTTCTCGTCGTAGAACGCTACAGCGAGAGGAACTAGGTCATAGTACACAGCGACAGATAAATTATTCTACATCTAGGTTTATGGGAATTTCTGATGAGAGATTTTATTGTACTATCGAAGAACGTTTTGATTGAAATTACTAGAAATTCATTTGTAATTCTTGGTACTTTTGGTATACTTTACTTGTGTTGTGACGTTTGGAGCCTTTAAAATTAAGACTGTTCCAAGTTTAAGGAAAATATAAAGAATATTGCTTTAGCGGATTGTTCTTCTCAAAGTTTAAACATTTTTGAGAAAAGTAGGGACTTGACGACTGTATTGGAACTCTGGACTTTTACGTCCCATCGATTCTCTTCACTCTAGTATACATTGGTATATCACGAAG
>NW_017100150.1:1769198-1797810 GCF_001263275.1 Habropoda laboriosa | reverse complement strand
ATTGTTCAAAGATCTACAAGGGTTATTCACTGTTGTTTCAATATAGTTCATTGCATAAATCTCACAGTTTCCCTATTTCTCGATATAAATCCTTACCACAATTATACACTTGTCCCATTTCTCTGCTAGTATTTTTATGCCAGCAGCAAAGAATTCTTTGTGATAAGTTCTTTCACTTCTTCAGGGAGTCGAGCAAAAAGAAATCTGATTGAGGAAGATATAACAGAACTTCCTAGCTTAATTTCTACAACTTTTAATATCGTTTACGGCTATTTCGAATTAATAACAGATCTCCCAAGCAATATCCTCGTTCGCATATTTCCTCAGCTAGATCTCTCCGTCCCTTTAAACATAGAATAACCCACCAAGCATTACAAATACCTCGCAAATTTGCCGCTTCACAAACGTACAATCTATCCCGCCGCGCAGTTTCGTAGGCTTACGGAATATACGCAGAGTCCTCGTACGGCTAGCTCGAGTCGCAGTTGCAGGATGCGCAGGTGTACCGATTTGCCGGGAGTTCCTAGGCATCCCCTTACGGAAAAGTAAAACAACCGCAGGCTTTCGCCGCCTTGATATTGCTCGGTTCGGTTGTAGCCGCAACGCGCGCTTACAGAGCTCTATCTACTCTCTGCGGACGGGGGAATGTGATCGCGGGGGAGGAAAACGGGCAGGGAGTTGGAAAAAAGTATGCTCACCCCGTTCAACGACCGTGCAGTAGTTCCCCGGGTATATTTACACAGAGAATAGGGGAGAGGTGCGTTTTAGTTTTGCATTTGTCCGCGGGGAGCTATACCGTAGCTTCGGAAAGGGGGAACAACCGTTGAAGGTGCACGGGAGGGTCGAAGTAGGGATTCGAGAAGTACGGTAGGGTGGAAACGGACCAGCAATGGAAAAGCTGGTCGGAAGAACCGTCCAGGTCCAGGACTACCGTCTAACCGATTCAGACGGGGACAACTACAACGCCGGAGCGCGAGGGTGAGAGAGGGATGGTAACAAGGTGTTGGAGAAGAGAGAAGAGGACACGGGTGAAGGATGGGGGAGAAGAGGAAGCAGGATCGGGTCCCATGTGCCTGTCACGGTTTTACAAGTCTATAAAAAGAGGAATTTCAGACTGAGTTAAATATTGCCGCCGCCTCTCACTGAATTTCAAACACGCACACGCATTCATCGGCCCCCGTTGTACATAATAGGAAAGAGACACACGTGCTCTCCCATTGGGCTTTCCCGTAGCCACGCTAGACAGCTGAGGTAAGGTCAAGTAGCCTTCCTCTGTTTTTCATCCGTTCACCGACTGCTGGGTATTTAGGAGTTTTGTAAATTTAACGGAACGATAGATTTTTAGGAGACTAATTTTGGGGCGAAGGGTGTGGGCTCTCTTTTCTGGGTCTATTGGTATTTCAATGTTTTCTTTTGTGGTAGATTGGGGACTTGTTTAAACGAAGTTAACGCTTCGACAGTTTACCGTGTGTGAGACTCGGGCAAAGCGTGAAATATTGATGTGTTTAATTCAGGAGAGAGTCTTAGGGAGAAGGTTGAAAAGGGGTGAGAGATGACGTAGGAGTGTGTGTCCCTTGTTTTGAGAATAATCATACACGACGTAGGTATTAAAGAAATACGTGTGAAATGTAAATTTGTTTTACCGTAATTCGTAACTTTAGAAGACTGTCAAAGGGTTAATGAAATTTTGGGGCAAGAATTTCTTTTCTAGTCTCTAAGAATAAAGTGTAAACGACATTCGTAGCTTTTTTCATTATGTTACAGTAGTAAATATTTGACAATATGGATCAAAAACTTTATAAAAAGTCGTTGTCATAACTAGACCACCCATCAGAAGTGAAAATATTTGAATAAAACAGGAAAGTACACGAATTTGAAATAGTTATTGGAAACAAGGCATCGAATTAATTGACACACCTAACGACTGATCACATCTTAATTTTTCATTTACGTTTTCGTCAAAGCTGTTAGAGTTTTGTCGTTAGCTGACGAAGCTTGGTTTCAGTTATTCCTACAGATTAAAAGAGTTACGTAGATGCGACAGAGGGACGACTGGGCGAGGCCGTTAGTCATTAAATTAGAGACCAGCAGAGTCATGCTAGAGAGGAGGAGAGAAGCTACCGAGTTAGATTCGCGGAAATCAAATTTTTATTTCATACTCTGTATTACCGCAATGTTCAACTTAACGAGTCAAGAAGTGGAACACCATCCTACTCTAATTTCGCAATCACCTAACGAAACACTGTGGTTATTGTTATTCATAGAATAATACAGAAACAGAACGCGAAATTTTAAGGTAAATGTAAATTTGCATTATCACTTTCACAAATTCTGTGTTAGATATTTTTCTGCAAATAATTTGCCAGGACCCTGCAAGTTTTGAATTTCAATCGTTAGAAATTTCACCTTGTGACGTAATTTTTTATTACCTGACGAAGAAAACTGTGCACGTGAAATTCGTCGAATTACAATGAAACAGTGTAACGTCACAAAGTATACCGAAGAATATAATTGAAAATTGATGTCGCGCCTTCCGTTAGATTCCCGGTAAACGTAATCAAAAAAGCTTCGCTCAAGTTTCGACGTGTCGGGATTTCAACAACCGCTCCATTTCCTGATGAGAGCTTCTCTCCTCTGAATGGCGCGAAAAGTTGACGCGCGTTGCTCGATATTATTGCCGATGCTCCCAGACAAATTATCCACCGTGTTAGGCAAATATTTCTGGCGGGTATTTGCGAACGTAATTAGCGAAATGGAACGTCGGCGTGCGTTTAATTATAATAAGTTTCGCCCGGTTAATTGAAAGTACTTGCGGTATAATGAAATTTTTCCCGTCTTTTGTGCGTGCTCGAAACGCGGAAATTAAACGAGGCAACAATTTTAAGCCAGAACTCGAAAGAGCAAAAAAGGGGAACGCGGGAAGCATCGGAAGTTCTGGCAAACGAAGGTCATGATCCCCGTAGGAGAATGGAATTCGAAGAAATATTTTCGCACGGCGAACGATTCGCCGGTTAATAGTTTCCAATAACTTGCGAAAAGTAGAAAGCTTTCGAATCCGCGAATCCTATTGCGTAATAAAACGCAAGGGATAAAACGAAGCTATTCCAGGGTGCAATTTTCAGCGATTCATGCCGAAGGATATTCCGCGTCCAGAGGCAATGTAGAACCATATTAATATTTTTTTCTCGTTTCTTTTTTCTTCTTCTATTTCCCTTCGTAAGCAGATGCAACGGAAATCCCTGGAAAGGAAGTACTTATGACGGGTTTACTGGTCTGCGGTTGTGCTTCTTCGGAGATAGCGAAAAAGAGAGTGAAAGAGCTTATCACGTGACGTACGTTTTATGTCTACCCGACCCTGTGCCGGACAGCCCTTATACGTAGAAATTATAGTAGGAATACACGAGACTATTATTCCTATAGTTCTGCGTTGTAATTCTCCCGATTCGTGAATATTTGCCTTACTTTCGCGTGAAGACGAAAATATCCTTTCGGTTGCTCTTTGGAAAAAATCGAAGAAAATGTTTCCCAAAAGTTAAATATATTAACCTGTCCTTTACGTATTTCTGTAATCTTTCTATATTCTTTTTTCGGTTAAATTTTCGTTCAATTATATTTTACATACTTGCTACACTATCCATACATGTTTTTTTTTAATTAATTAACAACTTCAGTTTATTATTTCAAACACTGGAGCTAATAGTGAAATTTGCGAATTATTTTCTCTATCGATATACGAATAGATTGCATTGCAACTGTTAGGTTTTCTGTAGAAACGGTTTGTGGCACGATCGACCGGGAACGGTTATTTTTGAGTTGAGGATTTTCGTTTATTGCTTGCACGGGTCTAATTACATCCTGCGAGGGTCGCTAGAATTGTTTTGCTAGATTTTTAGTAATTTGTGTCCCTCGCGCTCAATAGCCTACGAACATACCATAAACGGCATATCTGTATGTAACGGTCCGCCTGCCGATTAGTCACCCGGAGGAAATTCCAGATTTTTGGGACCTTCCGCCCACCCCTCGCGACCGTCTCCCACCATTCCAAGGTGACAGCGCGCTAAGGGCGGTAAAGACGATATTAGACACGCTGATTGGCAAATGCAATCGTTAACCATTAACCAATCAGCGTGTCCCAACGAAAATCCCTCTCACGGACGTCCGAGACGCGACGTCGGAGAGTCAGTCGTCGAGTAGTCGTTCAACCACCACGAACAAGGAGAACCAAGTAGCAACCAGCTCACATCACGCGATACCATAGATCAGTTTTTACGAGTCCCAATCATTTGGGTGGTCCTTGGAACCGGTATCTAGACGGCACAACATCGCGCAAACATCCACAAAGCTCGAAAGGTCATCGCCACAACCACGAGCATTAACAGCAACAATCGAAATGTTTTGATATGCGAAAGTAGAATAATGACATTTATATGCAGTAGGAAAGTGGCGTATTTATATGCTAAATGATTCACAAACTTTGTCGGCATTAATTATCGTGTTAAATGGCGGGTTCCGGAAATGATATATCACCGCAATATACGTGTAAATATTGATACAAGTATGGCATAATACTGAAATACATGCGCGGTGTATTGAATAAAACCGGCCTCGGTGAATTTAACGTCATCGAGGACACAAAGAACGACAAATCATCGCGCTTCTTTGTATTGGCTATAGGCCAATTGGTCAGTGAAAAATTTTAGAGCGATACAAACGTTAGTTTGTCTCGCGTAATAGAATCCTTGAGATGAAATATCCAATCGAAAGATTGAATTTATGCTGGGAGCAAAGAATCGCGATTTCAAATTATTCTCAACATTTTAATAGGTAAATTCAAATACTTCTGCATGCTAATTTCTCATATTCGTGCAAAATGCCTTTCTACATATTGTAGAAATTTCATTTAAATAACTATCTTTTGTTAAATTCTTGTGTTTGTTAATTGATTCGGTCCTTTTCTCTTGCGAAATAATTAAACACAGTAGACAGTTATAATTGTGAACTATTTAATTTTTCAAAACTTTTCTGTCGTTCACTGCGAAAGATAATTTGGTGAAATCAAGAATTGCATGTGCTTCGAGCATTAGTTTTGAACAATGCTGAAATAGACTGAAACAGTCAGACCATAAATTGACGAAATATATTTAAATCTGAGAAATATTTACATAGGCAAAAGGATAATAGAAAACATTATTGATTCGTACTGGTTCCTAACGTGATAAGTTGACATTACTCATTTCACTCGTACCAAATTCGAATCAGCATTGTACATGCTGGTGTAATAAATAAATTTTGACTAGAAAAATTGTGTAGAGTAGGTAATTATAAATTCGAGAGCTTCTGAAAGCTTCTTTGATAATAATTTAGTGATACTTTTCGAAGAGTAGTTTTAATGATAACTAAATGTGTGAGAATTTAGAATTATCCTTCATTCTGAATTTTTATATTCCACTTTATATCAGCAGCACTTCTTTAAAAGTACATGTAAACGAATACTCAGAAACAGATCTGCCGCAGTGAATATTGGATAACTCGGCGAATACTTAATGTAAAAGAAGAAGGCGGGCATGTTGTCAACGTTCAGTTAAATATACATCTACGTAAAAATATAAATTGCACAGTACTTACTGCTGGTGTCCTGTTTTGGTTGGTTTCCCGGAGACGTCGTCCAGTTAACTTTCATCTCCTGAAACATTGAAAAACAGAACATGATATGCATTTAAACGTAATAACAAGCCGGGCATTTAAACACGTACAAGATATCTGTATGCATGAAACATGTCCGTGAAACATAGTCAGGCAGAAATGTGAAAATGAGAGAAAGATCATCACGAGTCGTTACAAATTCTTCTTATCTCTTGAACGAAATGCATGCTGCTTTAAGTCTGGAAAATTAGTTAATTTCTGCTGTAGAACATAATATTCATTTATTTTTGTTTTATGCAGTATTGGACTTTCTTTGCTTGTACTGAAAATATTAATTGCTTACTTTAAACCATTCTACATGTTAGAATATATTGTTTAGTAATAGTACACGTGTCACTATCAAAAATAGGTGTAATTTTACATCGTTTTTAAGTTGAAAATTAACACGAGCATGACGTCTTCTGAAGCAAAATTCTGTCGTACCCAAAAATTGTTCCTTCCAGCATTTTCTCCTTTCAAAGCTACAATTACGAAGTACCATGAATTCTAGTTCGTTACGCCCCTAATTTCAACTGCATTCCAGTGCAAATTAATCAAACAGAAAAACGATTAAGCACTCATACACAATTTTTCCTTCTTCCAGTTTACATAGCAAGAATCAGAAGGAAAATTATTCGATATAAACAAAAGTACCTCCTCCATGTTGCCGAAAAGAGAAAATCTATACAACTTTATTGTCCACCTTTTAAAAATTCCACACTCCGTGGGCAACCGCAAAACATCTCGGACATTATTTTATATTCGAACCTGTAAAGTCTCGGTATAAAAAGAGCGTAGTAAAAGAAAGGAGGTCTAGAGAAGGAAACGATGAAATTTATATCGGCTGTTCTCTAACAGACACCTATAAAACGCTTTAGCTGATAAAGCACCTACAGCAGTCCTCTCCTATACATATTCCGCGGACGGCTAAATTTTCCTCGAGTGACGAGTAATTTCGTTTATAGATTATCGGGTTAGTCTCTACTCTTAAATCGGTACGGCCAAGCAATCCGCAGCAACAGGAAGCGAGCAGGAAGTGAAGAAGACATCGACCGGCGGAAATAGGACATGTCGGGTATCCTCGTGTCCTAACAGATGCGATAAACTCGATTCTTTATGCATCGCAACGTCGTCGATACTTAATAGAGGGTAAAGGTCACTTTCGTGAAAATGCTTACTAGCTGGAAACCGATGAATTACGTATTAACGGTGTGAAGCAATCTTAAAACAAAACCAGCTATGAAATTGCTTTGGGTGTTCGATGCCGATTCGGTTAGAATTATTATAATAGGATACCCTGTACACAGGGAAGAGTAGAATAACAGTCAAATCAGTGGTATCGTAAAACGTTGCTACACTTTGCTGCTGTAGACAGACTTAATGGAAAAATGGTGTCATCCATACGGATGATACTACGTCGACCGTATCGCTAACGTTAATTCGGTACACGCGACCGGCGCACTGTTGATATTGAATCGTTACTTTTCATTTTCTTAACTACGCGATCGCTCTGGTGAACTTCGTATGTGTAATTAGCAATTGTGCGCTTTGTCGACCATTCTTGGCAAGTTTATAATTGTGAGGTATAGACGCGTATGTTGAATGAAAAGTGTGGTGATTGTATGGGAAGGACTGAGGGGACATTTTAGATCAGTGCTCGAGTTGAGTCTCTTTGAATTGTTCGTTGAAGCAAAGCAATTGTTGGAGCTTTAGTTGCTAATTGAATGTATAATTTTGCAAGTAGTATACTTTGCTGTAGGTGAATTTTCGACATTTTTTCCAATAAAAAGCAGCATTAATGCCAAGGTAAAACGTAGTTTATTAATACACGATATATTTTCGTTTTCTTCTTGTTATTGCAGCTATAATTATCGACCACTCAGTATTTATGCATAACTGTAGAGAGAAGGATACCTTGAGACCCTCTTAAAATTCATTTGCATGCAGAAATGAAATTTTTCTTTGGCTAAACTTTCACACTCCTCCCTGTTCCTTTTCCTTTTAGAAATATATGGTTCAATTAATATGGAAATAAATGTTATTGCATGCAGCAACAATTTTCTCCTCTCACCGTCTTCTACTTCTTCAAATGTAAATGTTCACGATGAATAGAAACCACAGAAATGAACACAGTAATAGTATAACAACACGAGTTACGTTCCATCGATGTATCTTAAAATTAACTTAATCTTCCTAAGAAATTTTTATATACAGAAGGTAATAAAACATTCTTGAACAAAATTTCAATATTTACAATTCTGTACACATCTTTCTCCCTAATTTTTTATGTACTTAATTGAAATGCAGAGGGTAACGAAGCATTCTTCAAGAAAATTGTAATGTTCAGAATTCTCTATACATTTCTTTTCCAAATGATAAATTTGAAAGCAGTATCGTATGGAGCAAAATGGAGACGCGAATTTTCTCGATATTGTCAATGTTTTCCGTCCAATTTAATTACACGAAACCGTTACGCCTTCTCATTTACACAACTGATGCTTCGAATTTGTTCGCACGCCGGTGCATCTTTTGCAGTTGCGGCCAGCGGGAGCGTTGTTAACTATGCGGCTCCTGAATTCGATGTAATCAAGCGATAATTAAACCGAATTACGATGAAGTGCTCGAATGTAAGCAACGTACTCCGCTCGGTAAAGCGTTTACGCGAATGAGATGCTTTGTTCCATTACCATCGTGCCCACAGCTTCCGAAATATTTTATACGATATACTCGCGAACAGAAACGGAGTGCCCACGCCTAACTGGTAAAATAAACACACTTGACGCTCTTTACTGCAACGCCTATTAATACCTAGTGCTTATGCTGTGCAACGATGCACGTTTCATTTGCTTTATTAGCCGTTGGAACGTAATATTGGTGGTTAATTGGGAAGAAAGTGACAATGATCGAAACGAGCGAACGCGGTAATTGATGTGTGACGTAGCGTAGCGTGGATTTATCGCTGTTTTATGCTAGAAATGGATTCGTTCATAATTGTGCATAGGTCTATTATAAATAGAGAAATAATAGCTTCTATTTTCTTATTTTAAGTAGTGTACTTTTTCCAAAATTTCTGGAACAATTGGGTTTGTACAGTGAAGGGTAAGTTCGAGGAGTGAATGTTTGGAAATTGAAAGATATCCAGCCAAGTCAATTAGTCTCGGCGATCGGTTTCAGAAAGAACGAAACCGTGCTGACATTTTCTCGTACAAAATCAATGTTTGAACAGTACTATATTCAACAGCTGTCGAATAAAATTGTCACTCTACTACTTGTGCTTCTTTGGGTGGTAATCGTTAAATTGGCTTTAATGTAATAATAACACACGTCGATTTAATTTATTAAGTTCAGCGCTAATTACGTACAGTGATTAAACACAGCTTATTAATGATTATCGTGAACTCGGCTTAATCTCTTTACCGATGATGATCTATGTCTCAATTATTTGCGGTTTTACTACTGTATCAGACAAGCAAAGCTTGTATAAGCTCGATAATCCTCAGTCTTCCGAATTAAAACGAAACATAAAATTAAACTTAATTTTTGTTGATTTCACGAGAATCTGTTCCACGAGGCTGACTCGTTGTCACAAAATAAGGAGTTAAGTCAAATATGAGAAACTAAGTTACCTTAGTCGTAATATTACACCCCTTGCTCTCTATCTAATTCCAGAATCCTCAAATTTACACGAAAACTACAAAACACAGACGATAACACGATTTTTCAATCAGAATATCATTTCTTCGCGAACATTTCTCTCTCTGTTCGACGACCAGAAACTCGAACTGGGAAACATCGGCTCGGTGCAATTTCCCCGCGTGTTATATGAACATTACCGACATAAAGATAAACGCGAGCGAACAGCAATATAATATTTATATCGGTTTTCGTCGATACACCGCCGTATGAATATTTCATTTCGCTATCTGTCGAAAAATTATAAGTCGATAATCGGATCAGCGTACGAGCAGCGCGACTCGCGAGCTTTGCTCATAATCGTACCGCGCCAGGCCAGCTGTTCCGGGCGGAGTGGCCGCTCCGAAAAGTTCCGCCCTTAATAAATGCGAAAAATAATACGGTAGCGGGCCGGAGGAGAGTTGTTCCGTTATCCAAAGTTTAGTATACCTACTTCCTACACCTTTCGGGAGTTCCAGCAGACTAGTTGCGGCAGATGCGAGGAAAGAACATGAACAAGTAATGTTACGCGAGGAAACTGCGGTGCAGAAAGAGGCAAGGATAAGGAATACCGGGCTAGGAATAAGTAAGTAAGCGAGTGACTATGTAAGTAAGGAAGTAAGTCTGGCCGGGGGTAAGTAAGTTAGGACAGGACGGAGAGGAGTGCTCAAGACGGCCGGTACGCTAACGTCGGGCCCGCAGTGTGTCTGCAGCAATTTGCAACTTTTAATAGTTAGTCCGGGTTGCGAGGTCGTCTGCCGGCCCAGAGCCCGCTCTTTTATAGTTTATACAAGGGGAGAAGGAAGTTTATATGCCGTAGTTTTGCACAGTTAATGCCCGACCGCTGCTCATGCCCACCTCTTACGCTCTGTCACATTTATGACAGCTGTCCCGCGAGTTGTACCGTATTCGACGAGCGAAAGATTTTTCGACTCGGTTGCGCGTTACCGGCGACTATGAACGTGAGCGTTTCGTTTTAGAAATTAAAGGAAATGCATTATTTTGTCCATTTTAACGTCGAACGCTAACTTCTTCTGCGTCGTATGGTTTCTTTCGAGGACAAGTAAAAACGACGGAGGAAATTATTCTGCTCTATGGAGCAAGTGTCGCTACGACATAATAATTTTTTTCGAGGTCATTCTCATTTTTTTAAGTGGGACGACATATTAATTCTGACGAAAAGCATGTTAGGCTATAAATGATTTTGAAATTTTGAAAGGACAAACTTTGACACTTTGCAGACTTCTGCTGCCTTGTGACATAATTTGAAGGAAAACAGTCAAGCATTTGTACATTTACAGCCGTTGTCCCAAATTGTAGCAAACACCCTGCATAAGGAAGCACACCGTAGAAAGAAGGTTTAAGTTTCCAGTTTACAATGGTTACGAACGGCTGTAATGCGTACGTTTCACTAGATCCAAATTTACAGTCATGTACAGAAGGACGTGCACGTGATTTACCGGAAGCTTACGATACATCACTCAAGCAAACGAATCAATTCACCTTAAAAATCGCGCTTCGTACTAGTGCAGTTTCAACAGCTGAAGCGTGTTTCGCATGAAAAAAGGGACCCCCGTTAAACGGGCAAGAAGTAATCTGAAAAGGGAGGAGCGGGGAGCCTCGATGTTCCTTCAAGTCGAGCGTTCTCGTTGGCCAATCCAACGCGCGAACGATCACTGAACGTTGTTAAAGTGTGGCACGCTCAATCGCAAAAATGCCAAGGCTCGACGTGGCACTTTAATACGAGGCTTAGGCCACGATACGGGGGTGGACCGATTACATATTGCGGACGCGGGAGTTGAACTGGCGGGCTATGAGCACATCGGTAAGAGAAGTCGGGCAGAAATTGCAAGCCGGTGTACTTTTGACCTTAGCTGGCTAGTCGGCTGTCGTTGAGATATTTATTGTCCTATTATCGTGATTGATACACGGTTAGCTGGCCACCGGCCACTGTCTCATATAAGTACATTTAATGGCGTAATGTCGTTTCGGACTTTCACATGACGAAGGGAGGCCGCTTCTTTCGTTGTCGTCCAACATTACGGCCGATTGCAGCCACCCCTCCTGCCGCCGACTCGCCTCTACGTTTTCTTCCTTATATCTTCTTATTTTCCAACCACATGGCGCCATTAGTTGCCGCGGCACCACCGACGTTTCTCGCCTGCCGCGGTAATAAGTCACGGAAATGCTATCGTAAGGAATTTACGAGACACGGGGTTACTTTCCTCACGATGCCGTGCAACTAGGTAGTTTCTACCTCTCTTCGGTACACCCTGTGACGACCCTTCCCGCCGGTTCTGTCATAGATTACATTGCAACTACTGATACCCCTTTAGCTTGCTAAAGAAAGAAGAACTTTCGTAGTAACGCTTCGTACTTCAACGTTTCAACGGAATCTTCATGCGGGATAGATTGTCCGCGACGAAGAATCACAGCTAGTCTGAAATTATAGCTTAGGGGAGAGTAGGGGAATTAGGAGCACCTGAGGAAAAAATTGAACGAAACGAAATATGACTGTAGTAACTTTTTTACCGTTTATGCGTAAACACGTGTAGTTTTATATATCAACTTTAACAAAATTTAAAGATAAGACCAATTTTTAACGGAAAATGCAAGCCTAACCGTCGTAATCACGAACGCTACTTATTTTTGTGGATGTGCTCTGTCCATCACCGCACTTTACTGTTCCCACATTCTTCCAATTAAACATTAGTATTAAGATAATTATATAAAGCTACACTTGCTTTGCTTTCTTCAAAAAATCAGACGAATACGAGCAAAAATCTTGGATAATTTTGCATTGGTGACCTAGCATTGCATTCGGTAGGAGCGATCATGTGGCAAAAGGAGGAATTGTTTATGCTTTTCTAACACCGTATGTATGCGAATTCGCAATTACCCCACGTTCGTGTTTCCCCGACTCTCTCCCCTAAACATGAAATAACAATCTGTATTTGAATTTATTGAACGTAGTAATATAACGGAGAATGTTTGTCTATACAAACTGACTGCTGTAGACATTTCACTTGCATACGGCCTTTCGTTTCGTGTTAACGTTAAAACAAATGCGCAGTTTCTTTTCGAATTTGCATTAGCTCTGCCTGTATTTCGAGCACAAACCAGCACCGATAGAGAGACGGACTATCATTTCGACTGCCATTTCTAATTGTATTTATTATGCTAATAAAGACCGAGTTTGAATAATTTATATATTGCGTGAGAATGGGCTGATGGACTTTTTTCTTTGGCCAATTGTAACAGTTGTGGAGAAAGCACGAGCACATAAATTTCACAATTTTCTCCTTGATTCTTAAGATAGACCAGTTGCAAATGATACCTGCTTTTTCTGTCTCGACCGGTGACCTACATTATTCGAAGTCAGTGAATTATTGACTACGGTATGAAAAATATATATTATACTAAGCACGAACGATCCTTTCTTGTAATCTATGTCACCACGACGATGAAGCATTTTGTAGTGCAATAGGTTGTCTAAAATTTTCTCCCGTGCCTCGAGTTCAGCAAGGAGTGATTTTTTAAATGAAAGAATACGTCGAAATTGGGTGAACAAATTTCTCATCCCCTTGGAGAGTATTAGAAACGTTCTCGAATATTTACAGCAGTTGATCCTTAGACCAGAGGACAGCGTAGAGTTGAGTTCTTTGTGTGGCATGTAGTCGTGTACCAGTAACGCAAGTATCCGCAAACAAAAACAAAAAGTGTACGGAACATACCGTCAGAAAAATGAAACAGTGGCCAGGAAAATCTGTTGTTGCATACTAAACGAAAATAAGTGAAATAGCAGTTTACTAAACCGACGTTTATTGCCCGGCTACATCCGGCCTTAGACTTAGGCATTAGAAATATTTTCCCTCGCAATGCTGTAAAAGTAGAGACAAAATTTAACTCCATTTGTCAAAAATTTGTTTACAATTTTGCCTGAAACCGTCTTTAATGCTCACAGTGTATCGTTTAAGATTTCACTGGTCAATATTTGAAATAATTAAAAATAACACTGTTTTCTGTGTGAAACGACCTTTTCTGTACGAACGATATACGTATGTATATTAATTGTTATCACGAGAAATCTACGAATTTCTTTCGTACTTTCATTGTGTCGTTCGAAACTTCACTGGTCAACATTTCAAACTAATTTCACACGATAGTTTTACACAATTACGGTCGATTTGGAATTACATTCAACCTCGACATCATTTCCTACATCGAGCACACGAAAAAAAGAAGTGCTTTCTTTTTGCATCAACTTTTCCGCAGTTCCACTATTTATTCATTGATCCAAACATTTACCCGTCAATCGCGTGTGCCGGGCAACTTTCCATTCTTGTTGAAAAAGTTTCGGGAACTAGCCCGAAATCCCAGGCAACGCATACACACGTCGCTCCTGAATTCCCATGTCGATCCACGCGTGTACGTACACCACAGCAGTTTAAGCGATTCTCGTCGAAGAAAAATGAGAAAAGTGAAAAGAAAGGAAAGTGTTGGTAGTGGGAAACTTTTCGAAACCTTCAACGCATTGGCTTGCCGCTTCTAAGCGAAAGAAATTTTCCCTGCGAGCGATTTTCTTCATTCGGTGTTCTGTTCCAATTATTTCGCCTCCATGGGACTTTGTACAGCTGTTTCTTTCAAATTGACGAAGTACCTATTGGCAAAATAAGTTCCCCTTGTGCTTTTCCTTGCGTTGCGAAGGAAGAAGAAAGAACGATGTTAGAGTTTAGCTTACCGAGGTTTATGACATGGAGCAGGCAGGCAGTTATCTTTGAGACCTTTGTTGAATGCGCGTACCATCCGTGCACCAGCATTAGGATGGTACGTGACAAAATTAGTTTTTCCCTTTTTCACCTTTTTAATTATGTTTCGCTAGTTCATAGAATTAGGACTCGGTAACACAGGCCATGTCATAAACCCCGAAGACCCAAGCGGTGACCTGGCGAAAGACGTCACCAAGTCCGGGGTTTTTTTCCTAACGGTGAACAGTCAGTCACCCCCATCTCTCCCACTTTCTCTCGGGAAGAACCCAGTTCTCCTTCCAGAAAGGACACACGCCAAGGGCGCAATGGAAGGGAGGACACGAGGAAAGGGAAACAGGAGTGCTGGGACCGGACAGGGGTCCTTAAAAGAGTAACAGAAAAAATAGACAAGACCACAAGACAGTCAGAAGCGTCACACATCACTACGGTCCCAAAGCCGTTATCAACCTTTGAGTGGTCCTTCCAGAGAACTATAGACGGCACGTAGTGCAATATTCAGGGCTCGAGTTCACCCTAACAAACGAGTTGAAGTTTCCATTATATCGTATTGAAATGAACGAATTGATCTGAAATAAATTGGAAAATCCCGTGTTATTTTTAATGTAGATTGATATTTTCAGTTTTACACGAACTGCGTGAATTAGAGAGATAGAAATTGAAAGGAACTTACGGAAATTCGCATATTTGTTTCATTTTCTGATTTTCTCGAAAGACAAGCCTCGGATGAAGAAATTTCACGCTAAATTTATCATTTATTTTTGTAGGTGATATCATGTTCTGCTCGCTTCTATATTTTCTTCTATTGCACTGTCTTCGTTACAGGTAAAGAGCTTGCATAACAACACCAATAACAGTCACAATAGTGGTAATAAACGTGGCGTCTAATATCTGTGATTTCATGGAAGCTGAGTGTGCTGCGCACTTGTGTTCTCCTGTTATCGATAGATTAAGTGGCTCTCGAGTGCCGGCAACATGCTTGTTATTAAACGCAGATATTGCTGTTTCGATGGAAACGATGTTACCGTACCAAATACGGTGTTGGACGTTTTTATATTCCCTCCTGCGAATAATTGCCGTTCCAGGGGTTCAAATGATGCGTCAAACGAACGTGTTGATGTGACGTTCAATAGAGCACTCGAAATTCTGTCTTGTTCTCTGGTTTACACACAGTAAAACGAGAAGAAGCTACTTCTATAGCTTGTTAAAAAGGGAAACCGATGTTAAGCGCTAGACCATTGAAAGAACTCGATGATTTCTGGTAATATACAGGAATAGATGTGTACATAAATGTGTAGTGGATACACAAACATCTTGCGAGAAAGAAAATGTGAAGAAATGATATACCAATTACTTATTCTAGAAAACATAGAAATGAAAATATAAGAAACATACCAATTATTTATTACGGAAAATATAGAAGCAAAAATATAATTAAATCCTGATAAAGAGAAACCAAAGTGTATATCACGACTATAATAATAACAGTCAGCTGAAATAAACAATATGTTTATTAGAATTTTGGGAATAATTTTTCCCAGTCAGCGATATTCGACTGCAGTGAAAATTGCAAATGTGTAATAAAACATTTGAGCCAAACTTTTGAAGATTCAAGTACGCAGTCTCAAATAGGTAGCAAACAAACTGAAAATAACAAATAACAAAGACACGTTATTAAAAATACCAAAGATATATCCTGGTACGTAAAATTTTTAGCCATTTTATGTACATTTTTTATTTTACGCCCGCAATAGTTGAGCGTCGTATTTAAAATGATCGAACTACACCTGCAATATTTAACGTTATCCATATTTCACGCGTTGCCCTCGAGAATATGTACGTTTGTTGCTAACCTCCAGCGAGCCATACTTTTATCCCAGAAGCATGAATTACATTAAAAAGTCATATTAGATGGATAGTTATTTAGATTGCTGTTTCTCCGGTTGATGAGAAAATTCACTTGAAGCACCGAAAGCAACTCCTGACCGATGTACAAACCGGGTCGCCACCAAATATGCATCCCATGTGCCTCGTGTCGACCATTGCTTTAATAATACAGCATCGATCCTCATAAATCGTATCCGCTAGACTATTGTACGCATGTTGAACGTCCGTCTACACCGGCAATTCTAAGGATCGTATAACGCCGCATTAAAATATGCAAGGAAAAAGAGAGAGAGAGAGGGTGGGAACGCGATTGTTGTCGAAATAACGGTGGAAGAAATCGAATGAAATTTACACGAGGAACGTGCAATTAAGTGCAACGATTCGAGCTGATTTCACAGCGAAATAGAAGAAAATACCTATCAACCCCCCTTTTTTCCTCCACTTTGCCGGCTCGCGTCATTGTGCATGTTATGAGAAATTTCGCTATGCGGCGATTTAAAAATTCCACATTGTTGCAAAGCGGGTCGAGAAAGCGAATACGTAGACTTTTTGGCAGAAATGAAAATTCTGTTTTTATGAAAGGCGAAGATGAGAATGAAAATTTACGGCGGAAAACAGAATTCCGGGGAAAAAGGGCAGTCGCTAGTGGGTGGGGCCAATTGCGAAATTTGAATATTCTATTCGGCAAAATATTCTAGGTAAAATGATGCAGCCGAAATGGAGTTGACCTAAAAAGTAAATCACAAGTGAAGAAACTGCTTTATGTAAATCATTTTTCGATCGTTTTGCCGATCGGAACGTGCGGATGCTTGGTGGTACGTTTAAAAATACTGGAAAATTCGTAGGAAACGTACGAATTCTCTGTACTCTGCCAAGTGCTACGAAGAAAATGAAAATCTTGGACGGAACTGGGCGAATTAATGGTTGACGCGAGGGGTGAAACAAAGGAAAACAATGGTTCTAATGGGTGCTTGATGTACAAACGATCCTTGAAAGCGGTACTGTGAAAAATCAAGCCTACGAGATGGCGAGAAAAGAAAGATCGGCAAACGCGTGTAAATTACGAGCTGTGCTTGGCCATTCAGAACACGATGTAGTTTCCAGCAGACTTAATTACAAAAGAAACGCGCAACAGTTAGCTCGTATAGCTCAAAAGAGGAGTTTAAATGAGAGCGGCGGCAAAAGATGGCGGGACCGGTTGAAAAACGTGAAACGGCTGGAAGAATGTGACAGGATGTGTAAAGGTCTGAAGCCGGAATGGCTCTTTCTTCGAGTGAATTTTTAGCGTTATACCGCCAGTGAGCCACGTGAAACGCAGTTTGGCCATAGTTGAGACAGCGGCATAGCGACGAGCAATGTGCCACGCATACCTCACAGAAAGCACGTATTCACGCTTTAAGGTTCAGCGAGAAAGCTGGGGCACGCTTTTGGTACGAGCCTCTCTTCGTAAGCACCCACCCTACGGAATGTGTTCCCCTTCAAGTGGCTCATGGTCTCTCGAAACATTCTAAACGCGTGGCTTACCTCTTCTTTCCCTTGTGAACCGACAAGTGCGCCTACACTTCTCTTACGGACAACCAATTTACTGATTCTGGTGGATAATGCTATCGATAGGCAGGTACAAATTGATTCTGCGCGTTCCGGTGAAACTTGAGAAACTCGGAGGTTGTTCAGTTGGGCATTGCTAAGACGACGATCGTAGATTCGGTGTTCTATAGCCACTTTTTCACAAAATTTGTCAGATTTTTTGACGTGTCACGTGCAAATTAATGATTTTTAATATTTCTTTAAAATGAAATTAGAAATTCATATTTCTCCTTCAAAAGAAATGAGAACGTATTAATTTCGAATATAATCGAAGATTAAATCTCTCAGATTTTTTAATGCATTCCTTGTAAATTAACGATTTATAGTATTCTTCGAAAAGAAATTCTTTTCTTCAAAAGAAATGGAAGAATATTAATTTCTAATATGGTCCCAGATTCAGTATTCCAAAGTCCCTTTTTGCATCTAGTTTACATTGTGATTTACACCCTTTCAAAATTAGTTTCTCAAAATCTCTCAGATTTTTTAAAGCATTCCTTGCAAATTAACAATTACCAGTACATTATATTTCAGATAAAAATTAAATATTAGTATTTTTTTCTTTGGAAGACAAAGTTTGTATCATCGTATGAAAGTATAAAAATAGACGTTAAATTACACCTCGGAAGAGTAGTGGCGGATAATAACAATTTCGAGCTAATATCTAAGAAATCAGCGAACTACTTTGTCGAGTAAAGTATCCTTTCCAGTTTCTTCGGCATCGCGTTCAATTGAACTTAACGAAGTCTTAATCTCTTCCCCTGTGTCTTCTTTAGAGCTTGAAGGCGTGGAAAGCAAACTTTCGCGTCGACAGGGGCACCGTAATCGATGTGAATTTATTGGACGTCGTGCGTTCTCACGCGGAATTATACGGCGTTAATGCGACATAATTGTGTGGACAACATTCGTTGACGTTATCTCTGTGACTTCTCTGTCAATCCCCAGGGCGCGTTAAACCTGTTACGCTGATTATTTTGCGCAATAAAACGCGAAGCACGGTTTAATTGTAACGTGCATTATGCGTATCGCGTAACGCTCTGAAATCACTTCCTTCTCATCTTGATTTGTCGAAACGAAGCTTCCAGACGTAGACGTGTATTGCAGTTGTGAATTCTGAATAGAATATCTGCATTCGTGCAACTCTTCTGAAATATAATTCTTCGAAAGTTCACACGAACCGTATATTAAAAATGACGAATATTCGAAAAAAGGTGGAAAGCTACTTCAGTTTAAATTACTAAAGATTTTCAGTAGAAAAATGTTATAATACTCCGGTACGATTATATTATACGTGAACATCAACATGATCGAAGAGTGTTTTGAGTTGCGTTACGTTAATGATTTGCATTAATTAATTATGTATTGTATGTAATTAATTCTTTTCTACAGAGAATACGATCCTTCGAGAGATTTGATTTGAAATATTAGTTAAATTAATGCTTGAAACGCTGATTACTAAAATCCCAATTGCCCCAATGCTGGATAATTTCAATCGATGTTTAAATCCAATTAATAACTAACATGCTACCTGACATTTTGTAATACAAAATAATCTGTCCTGACCAGAATAACTAGCACCGATTATTAACTGATATATCTACGTACGTATGTAGTCACCTATCTAGATCCCTGCGGTCTGATACATCGTATGGCTGTTTCACTGAATTTTCCTAAAATTCCTAATTCACACATGATTTCAAGTTATTTCAAGTAAAAATTAGTTCCAGTGTCGTTCATAAGTATTAGGACACCTGTTATGTTCGTATCATAGCGTCATATTTATGCTATTATACCAACTAGACGTCTTAAACTCATTAGTAGAACAACCGACTTCGTTACCGAGTTCAACATTGAACATGGGGTTGATTTGAAACTTAGCTACTTTTAATACTTCCAAATACTGTTGGAGTTGGTTACTTCTAGCATATCCCAGATGCAAGGAAAATACATCTGATACACTTATCCAGAAAATGTGAATTTACGAAAATCAGGGAAGGAAGTGCAACGAAGAACAGCAAAATTTAATTACTGCCTTTTCTTAGAACTCAGGAACAGAGTTACTGTCAATTAAAACATATACACTATGCGCTCTTTCTACTACAAAATTTCAATCTGACAAATTTTTTTTTTTGAATTTTAATAACTTTGCAGGGACTGTTCAAATTTACAACGAGTGTGTGTCATATTGATGGAACCTGAAAAATACGTGAAAATTTAACATTGTCGAAATATTTTCCATAGAACGAAGTGCAATAACACTTTCATTACTGCTATAAATTTTACTCTGTGCAAAAACATTGAACACACACGATCTGACTTTGACCCACTTTCAAATATATCTAAAGCACAATGAATATACGAAACATCATTGTGGCAGAAAAATGCATAGAAAATTCTTATTGCCAGAGGCCTACAGGTCTCCTGGCGGTGTTCGCGAAGTATAGGGATAACGAGGCAAGGCAAGAACTTTAAAACATCCGTGCCTACTTTAATAGTCGTTTGGAGCGTGGATCCGTGGAGGAAACGCGGGGAAAGCTGATGGTAGATAACTTCCTTTGTTTCCCTCGGCTGTCTGTTTTCCCTTTCTGCTCGCCCTCCTCCCTCCCCCCGTCGTCGCCCGGCAACGACAACGACAACGAGAGGAAAAAGGCGCCGGCGTCGAGTTGTCTTTCTTTGACTGGCAGTACTAGGAACGAAAGGTGGCGACTACTGGAGCTACCGAAGTCAAACGGTGAATACTTCCGTCGATATTTAAATTCCGCGTCGAAAGACGACGACGAAAGGAACGAACGCAACGACAAGAAGGGCGAACCCAAACGCACACGGGTCACGGACGTTGTTTCTCTGACTTTGATCCTCCGAGTAATTACATTCTTTCAGTTCGAAGGCGAACGGGAGAGAGGACCCGGCACGTTTCCAGCATTGCACCCCCGAAAATCTTCCTTTTCCCCTCGCTCTCCTCGGATTGCACCGTTATAAGGTCCACACGCGCCAAGGTTCCTCTTTTTGCAACGATAAGTGACGATAAATTGTTCCGCGATTTGAAAATTGTGTCGAAGAGGAATGAAAATTTAGGTGTTACGGTGAATATGCATTGGTTGGTACATTAATGCTCATGCATATGGTGTCGTATCGGTCCACGGATACGGGACTTGGATCACGACGAATAGAATGTGGTATATTGAGAACTAACGAGGATCCGGAGTGCAAGTCTCGGCTTGTGATTCTAGAACAGACTCGGCTGATCGTTTTTTGGTATGTATGGTTTGGTGTTCTGAGGAAGGCTCGCTCACAAATTGGAGGAGTACAGGAAAATGAGAGTTGGTGTAGGCGGAGTTCAAATCTGGGGGTAGAATATTGAAACGATGGAAATTCGGTGATTGGTCTTAGGATATTTGCAAGAGGATAGGGAAAGGGTAAAAGTGGGGATGGAAGTTGGAGGCTGGCTAGCGTTTTGGAAAATCCCAGTAGGAGTGGAAATCGGACATCAGAGAAGGAAAAGACTAGTTTGCTGATTAGAAAATTGGTGCAATGGATAGTAAAAATGTGCTAAGCAGTACGCTTGTCTGACGGTCCCGATAATCCTCTGCGTCAAGGCTCGGTCAGGGCCGGTTTATGGTTTTTTTGGGAACCGTTGTTCCGTACGGAACACTTGTGTCTTACGAAAGTGCGGTTTCGTTTAATTATTTTCTTTCACTTTCCATATTGCGCTGTCCTTTCTAGCTTACGGCGAACATGTAAGTTACAGAATTACGAATAAGTGTATTTCTGTGTGCCTAGGAAATAATTTAGAAAATATAAAACGGAGCGTTGTTGACACGTCAAGTTGAGAAAAATTTGAACGTTAAAGGGTTAAGCATGCCTTTAGGTACTTTTCCGGTTTCTGTCGAAGAATCGTCGTTTAATTCCTGCGATACTGTTTCAAATTGAAAAATTTCATCCCTAATTTTCATATTTTCACGAGTCACCTTGGAATTTTAATCTATTCGATTCCCCCGCCAATCACGAATTTCTCTTCACAAAGGTAAACCGTTGAAGTGAATTTGTCCCTGCAAACGTATCATTTGTGATGCTTGTTTTGCTATCGATAAATTGCACTTTGCAAGTGAAAATCATATTCAGCGTTTAACGATAAAAGACAATTTGTGTAATATTATTTCGTAATAGCTTATTGGTTGAGTGCGCAATTGCCACATCGCAGGCATTTACATATTACGACGCGAAACAGATATTTTGTATTTATGCGTGTGTCATATAGTAGCATGTCTGAAATAGTGTTTCGCAGTTAATTATCTCTCATAAATTTGTCGAGAGGTCGAAGCGCGGGTTAAAATTCATTCGAATTAATTTATTCAAACCGTGCATTACAACGTGCAAATATTAACGCAGCAGAAAACCATAATTTCGTGCAGCTGTTATGAAAAACCGGGCAACGGTTGCAAATTTTAAATAAACTTCCGTGGAAAAAAAATTGAAAGTGCATATGTTCAAGTTTGATGAAAAGAATGACAACAGGTATTTCGAGCTGGTATGCTCAAACGTGAAAATCACGAAATCGTCGAAAATGGGTGCTTATTGAAACACGGTAAAATGAGATACGAGATGGATGATGTTTCTCATCTTCATGGATGAATCTGTTTGAAACAATAACATCGATATTTCATCGAGTAAATAGTGTACATTTCTAAGTTAACGTTGATTTGAACGTATGCTCTTGAAAAAGATATAATTATCATACATTGAACCTAAGACAAAAGACATTTAAGCTTAATTAAAAAAAATTACCGAAAATCGACGGTGCTTAAAGACAAGAGTTTTCGTCGATCTATAAAAGACTCCTCGGTGTTTTCTAATAAAGGAAGAACTATCTCCACCAAGTGACAAACACAATATCGGTCCCTAAAACGCGGCCTTAATGGACCAACAGACAAAGGCTCGAAATGAAACGCCGCGAATAATGCAATAAACGTGTCGAAACAACTTCCCGCGGATTCAATAAAACGAGTTAAAATTTCTTGAACGGAAGCAGCGTTACGATCGCCGTAGACGAGGCCGAGGCCGACGCGGCTCGGCGTCGACGAACGCAGATATCGAAAGTGGCTTTTATAGAATCCAGCTGAACACTTTGATGTATCGGAACCAGACAGTGGGGCTCGCGCATCTCAGAGATACGATTTCCTATAATAACGTTTCTTTATACAGCACCGCAAGCTTCGTACATTCGTGTTTAATGCGCCCGTAGAATGTTTCCGTGCACAAAGTGAGAGCCGTAGCTCTAGGCTGGACCATTCTTTCGGTGGAAAAATTTCCATGGCAAAGTGTACGGGGTCAGGAAGGATAGGAGTGCGATGCAGTGGCTGCTGAGAGGATAGGAGAGACGTGGCAGAAGGGAAGAAAGCAAGGGAAGCATCTGGGCAGACTCGCATGAAAGTTTAAACCGATGTTTTACGATGGCTTTTTGTTTCGCGTGTTTTATTGAGCAGAGAGCGGATATTCACGTCAATCTCGCTCTCTTGCAATCCGCGAGAAGCAGCGGAGGCTATACCGATCTCTCTTTCCTTCCTGCTTCCGCCGTTATCCTAGCTCTGCCGTCCCTTTTCTTCCCGTTCTCTCCGTCTTTCTTCTTCTGCTATTCCCTCTGTATCTCTGGTCCTCTACCATTTTTCATAAAACTTTCAGCATAACCCACCGGGTGTAGGTATACGCGAGCGACAGTGGCCTCCGAGTGCCTCCGAAGGAAGATTTTATAGGGTTATAGATTAAAACCGGTATCCTTTTGTAGTTCTGAAGGACTGTTTAACGCGGAGAAGAATATAGAATGCCGTTTTGATTATGTGTCATGGAATGCTCCGAGGGAGCAATGTGGTGACCGAGAGTAAAATGAATTGGAAATTCTTGGCTCGTATCGAGTCTGAAGAGTGCTGTATTTTGAAAAATTTCGAATCTTGTGGCAGTCTTTCTCCTTGTATATAATTTAGCGAGAAGGAAACTGTGATCTGAGCTAGTTTTCGTGATTACATAGGCTGTACTAATTTCAAATGAAATTTTTCTGGAACAGAGATAAATCTTAAAATAATATTCACAAACAGTACCAATTATGTTTTCCAAAAAAAATGCGTGTAAATAAGAAAATTTTTATTGAATACTGGTATTAATATTGCTTAATATTTTTCTGGTTTAATACTTAATACGAAAGTCGTTAAAATGTTTGAGCATACGTTACAATTGCTACTAAAATTAAAATAAACCGAAATATTTAAGAAATATTTTAATTTTAATTCCCAATAATTATCAGTAAGTCCCAGAAATTGACACAGAGTAGTGCAAATAGTGCACCTTTACAATTAAACTAAACGGAAATATTTAACAGATAAAAATTCGTTTGCT
This sequence comes from Habropoda laboriosa, assembly GCF_001263275.1. Taxonomy (NCBI): domain Eukaryota; kingdom Metazoa; phylum Arthropoda; class Insecta; order Hymenoptera; family Apidae; genus Habropoda; species Habropoda laboriosa. The sequence continues at coordinate 1,773,832 of NW_017100150.1, read as the reverse complement.
TCGCGCTGAGTTCTAGTTCCTAATAATCGAAACAAGGTATCGCCTTTAATTATCACGAGCTCCGAATAATTTGCATGGCTATTTATTTAGGAAATTCAACTAAATCTTTCGTCGCATTCTGTACAAAGACATTGAAAGAACTGCCCGATAACCCGACTCCGGAGCGAGCTCTTTGTGCTCGAAACAAAAGAAGTCTATCTCTAATCCCACGGGATGTTTCTTAACTAAAGGAGGCAAATGAAGAAGATAATGTCTCAGGAAGAAACGGCAGCTTCCTCTGGGTTTGACCTCCGCGAACGAAAGACCTGCAGGTCTTTGTCTGCAAAATTAAATGATAAAAACACGTCGTACTTCCGCATCACCTAGGCTATGTCCTCGACGCTTCTATTCACCTCATTCCTGTGCCGTGGTCCTATCGCGTGCCTCGCCTCCTTATTCCGTTGTCCTGTTTTAATAAGAGATTTCGCCGAAACATGAAGACTTCCTTGTTCGCGACTTCGTTCTTTACCAGATACTTTTCCATGCACTTTATGGTATCATGCCGTCTTACACCGAAAAATAGAGTGACACGTTCTATGTGTACCGCTGCTTCTGGCGAAGGCTTACGAATTTTTCCGGTTGATAATGTTTGGCAGAAATATGAAACAATGTTTTAATAAATGTGCGAAATATGGTTTATTCATGTTCGCAGTTCTTTTAACGTTGACCGTGCTTTTGGATAATTGTAAGGATGACAAGGGAGAGTTACTAAGTTGTGCAGTTGTTCTGTAGACGAAACTTCAAAGGACTTGAAATGGTTTTAAGTCTTCATTTTGACTCGTGTTAGACGAAGATTAGCAGTTTTCATTATTTTGCTAATTATATGGTGTTATTGACTGAAAAGTTAGCGACAAGTCAACGATACAAGTGAAATTAATTGATTCTAATTAAAATTAATGGAAGTGAATAATACAAACATTTTTACATAGTTACTCATCTTTTGTAACAAAGATTTAAAATTGTTTTTAAAAATCAAATCATAGAGACCGTTTACAACGTAAATTCACTGTATGTTTTGATAAATAATGTATCTAGGAAATTTGTATACTTTGTGCTAAAGAATGAGTCTAAGACAAATGTTAATGTTCCAAGGTAATCAAATTTGTCAGCAGCCCTTTTTTAATTACATTACCTGAATTCGTGTACAATTTACATTATCACCCTATTTTGTAACACAAACGCGTGGATTAAACTTTAATAACACAGAATCCGAAGTCACGAAAATTCAGCTTATGAAACACAAAATTTGTGTATAAAATAAGGATCACCCTCATCAGTGAGAATCTTTGGCTTCCTTATTTCTATTAAAATCTATAAATTTCTAGTATGAGAAAAGCGTACTAAGTATTCATTTCACAAGGAAATACTTAGTGCATGGATACTTATATGTACGCGTATGTATGTACGTAGTTTTCCGAACTTTTCCACTGTGTTAAGTAAAAATGCCTTTGCTTGATGCTTTCAGAAACTTAGGTATTAAAATTCCTTAATTAAATTATAGCAAGTAGGAAAATGAAATAAGTTTATTTTAAATAAAGTAATTCCTTTAATAACTTCGTTTCATCTTTTACCATATGTTTCAAGTATTATCCAAATTAATGAGGTTCTGTTGAAAAATATTCAGAACCAAAGAAAGCAGCTATATAAACACACTTTTCTGAACAAAATAAAATTCAAGACACTCGTACACTTACATCCGCGTCGAAACACTTCACCGAAATGAAAAATAAAATTTTAACTCGTCAAATATCAAAATTTCGTGCAAATCGAGCGTTCCAAGTAGTACAAGCTACGAATTCTGCGCCACGTGAGACCAGTAACGTGCGCTCTAAATACAGAAATCTCCAATAGATCATATTCTGACTGCAATACACGAACGTTCGATCGTTATTACCGCAATACACAAAACGGCCACGAATTAAAAGCTGCGAAAGCTCAGCGAAGCAGTGCCGACTGTCACTTTACACGGCTTGTTCTTCCAATAAACCGGATCGCGTGTCAATTGCTTATTCCGCGCTTTTTCTCTCCCTACTCTGCCTCTCCCGCTCCTCTTTCCCGCGTATCTTTAACAGAGGCTGTGCACAACACACGAGCACTGTCTGACCTTTTACGTTGTTCAGCCCAACGTTCGTATAGTGTACTCCTTTGAGATACACCGCGATCGAATGTCAACCGATGGTGATCCGAAAGCGTGCGCGTTGCAAAAGACCGTGACATCGACAAGAATGCACGGGATTGTGAAACGAAGAGGGGAAAAGAAGCGGCAATTACTGAAGTTACCCCGCTACGTCTGACCATGCACGTACATTTTCCACTAGATGGAACGTTGTTCCTTGCTTCAACTCCTTCGCCGTCTTTCGTTTGTTTCCACCGTCGCGTCGGCTTTCTCGAACACGCGCAACATCGTGTTGCCCTCTGACCCCCAAGCTGCATTCGCTTTGTAACCGTAAGTTTTCCTAACGGATTCGTTCTTAAGCGTTTAATCGGTTGTGTCTGGCCAAGGATGACTGATATCAAAGGTACACCGCAAAGAAGAAATATTTATATTCGCAGAGATAACCTCGGTTCTGTTGTTACGTTTTACGGTCTTTTGTGTAGCTGGATTGACATGGTAATTGCACGAACGGGGAAATGTAATAAAATAATGTTGTACGAAGGATACACGGAACGATCGAATTTCTTTTAGCGATATCTTGTTCTGTTTTGTGGGAGATACATTCTACGACAAGAAAATTAAAGAGAAATTGCTTGCTCTTGGTCTCTTGGTTTTTGACTCCTTTGCATTTGGGCAAAAGAAAGGATATTAGGCATTTTATTCTGGGGAAAGTATCTATCAGGAAGTGAGACTTAAAATTGGAGCATGCTTCGTTGTATGGTATAATTTAAATGGGGAATATGTTCGTTATATAGCAGTATTTAATTAAAGGATGAACGTAATTGTGGATAGTTCGATTCTTCTCTCGGAATAAACGAAACCGAAAATTAACGAATGTAGAAATCGAGGAAAAAGCGTAAATGATTAATTTTGAGATACATATCTGCAAAAATATGTCTAAAAATGAACTGTTTCTATCGGAAAAAGCGTCGTTAAAATTGAAAATACAATTATACTGTTTAACAAGATCAATGTTACAACTCAAGGTAGAGCTTTTATGCCTTTTTTTCAATAGTAAACAATACATATAAATAATATTTTATTAGAGACTCTCAAAATCCAAAGACTATTAGTCAAATTTTAAAAGAAAACAAACGACCAAAAATTTCAAACCAATTCCCTGAAAAATTTACTTGCGTTACATTTGTCGCTCTTCCAGCAAACCTACGATATTTTCAACAAAAACACTGTCTATACATTTTCAACAAGGATTAAAATGTACCTACATCTCACGAAGAATAAAACCTTCCATACAAGAGCCATTGATATTTTACATCAAATGGTAATTCGCGAAGAACATTTCGCTTTTGCAGAAAATATCAAAAATCCTGGTGACCTTAAAGTACATCCTTCCAGACGAGCAGGTTTAAATATTACTTTACACGACGGGTTTGCACAAGATTGCGAAATATTTGCTCGCTCTGCTGTAACGAATGTGTCTTCTAAAAATGAAATCACTCATAAAAGAAGGGAATATAAATAGCGGCCATGAAATTGGATGCTTCGCGCTGTAATCAGAGTTACGGAAAATTCGTCGGTAAAAATGAGCGAGGGCACGACGGAAGGTTGGTTATTTCCTGAAAGTATTCCATCTGTGAAGTGAAATTTGTAACATATCGGGGGCATTCCTTTTGTCCATTTGACGAAAAGCAATTTGTCGAACCATTCTTGCGTGACAGTTGAAACAATTAATTCCCCTGCTCCGAGCAGGCAATATACTTTTCAATCGAGGTTTCATATCTCGGAAATTCTCTGTCTTCTTAAAAACACGCTCGATCGAATACTGTCCGTTAATCAAACACAGTTTTTTAAAAGGAACAGTTAATGCGTTGCGTTCAACGTTGCTCGGAAACGTTGGGGTACTGCAAGGAATAAGGACGTGTTTGATAGATAAAATAGGAAAGATGTTACGTCGTTTCGAAAGAAATTCTAACAATCGTTCGATTTTTCTTTCGTTTGGAAACAAAGTTTTCAATTTACTCGGAATTTTAGAATTCGTCAATTCTGAAATGGAGAAACGTTCGTGAACAATGTTTTTATGCGGACCCATCGAGATGATCAAACTCGTATAATTTGAAAAAATAGATCTTTTACTTGGAAAAATGTTCATTTCGACACTGTAACACAAACGAATGATATAATACTTGAGAAGAATAATTGGCAGCAAAATTCTTTACGTATTATTAATTACTTAGAATTATAAATTACAATGGAAAGTTAGAGGATCTAGAAAGATGATTTAGAGTGAAGCTTCATAGAAATTGTACCGATTTCACTGTGAAACAACGCACGCAGCATCGGACGAAATGAATCACGTTTTTCGTTTGTCATTCCGGTGAGTGATTTAAATTTGCTGAATCTTCGTTTCCGAAATGTGCAACACTAGTTACACACACGAGCACACTGTCTAGACGTCTGCACATGCGTTAGCAGCGAACGT
>NW_017100150.1:1732776-1769061 GCF_001263275.1 Habropoda laboriosa | reverse complement strand
TATTTTACGAGAGATTCTTGCACATAAACTTCACACATTCGTCCGTAGCGCATAAGGACAGAATTATGAGCATCAGATGCATTATCACATCGAACGACTCGGTGTAGAGCAGTACGTGCCTATTTCCAGCCAACTTCCACACAAGAAAAATATCGTCAAACTTATTGCATTCAATCTTTTCCTGTCCAGAAGCTTTGATGCATTTCTGCGAACTTTATGATCGATCATCGTGTTATCACAATCATCGGTGCGTTGTTTAAATTCAGGTACACAGGTGATTCCTTGAAACATCAAAACTGAAATATTGCTCGTGCATTCCCTATTAGAAGGACTAATAGAGCTAATATATTTTCCTAATGTTCTTATTCACGTCTTGCCACATTTTTGTTCTTCGATTCAGTTGAATAAAAATGACCAAAAATCGAAATCATTTCTGTGATTGTTAAATATCGATCCAAAATTTCCTTCGTGCTTCGCAACACTATTTTATAGCATATTTCCCCGGCTTACTTACGGAAATTTGCACGTTTGGTGTCGACTAAAGTAGAAAATAAAAGATTCAGTTTCCTTGCTCTGAAGACTATATTTTATCCCACTGAATAATTCTGAAGAAATTAGTAAATTATTAATTCTTTCACTTAGAGTTTAGAGACGGCTTCAGAGGTTCCAAGGTTTAGAGTTCGATTGACTTACTCAGAGTTAGGCTTCGGAGTTTAAAATGATCAATTATAGAGTTCAGAATAGACAAGATTACTTAGAGCTAGAGCTAGAGTAGACTTGACAATGTGACGTGACGTCGCGCTGACGATTCACGAAGCTGTCGCTAGGCTGCGTACAATTCTTGCCGCGGAGAAGCAGCCAGGTCTACCTTAATTTGTACGTAATCGCGAGCAATCGGCAAGGGAGTGACGCGCCATAGAGCTAACTTGAAACCCTGGAGGAGCTGAGTGTTGACAGTGCTCCAGGGAATTAAACGATCCGCTTCTTAGTACACCATCTATCTCCTCGACGACACGAGGTGGCTGGGCGTTCGTCGAGCTGTGTCTTCCAGGTGCATCCTACCTGTCCGTGGAACAGAGCTGACCAGGCTCCGCGTTTGATCCTTGAAAACCCATAGGAATACCTCATCCGACTTCCGTAGAACGTGCTGTGCCCGATCATCGTCGACTGATCACCGCTGACTTGTCGAATTTCGCGCCAAAGGGACGAGCAACCGAGTATTGCCGAATGCGTTCCGAGGACTCCCGATCGTCGCGTTTGGGAATTCGAACATCTCCGACAACGCGAATCGATATTTTTCGGTGTTGCTAACTTGAAAAATGAAGTTTCAACTGTAATTTTTTATTTTCGATTTTTGTCTCGTTTCGAATTCTAGAGGATGCTCTTAAATTTTATTCCAGGAGTGATCGAATACCCTGTATAGTGGTTAATTTGAAATACTATGAATTATCTGGAAGATTTTATATGTAAATAATAAGGAAAGATAATCCTTGAGAAAATGTAACTTTAGTTTCATACATACTTTACGCGTCATTTGATGTCACCGATTTGTGTGGATCACCTGTACACACAGAATTTTTATTTACACCAGTGAACGTTAAGTATCGTCTTGATCACTCATTATTAATATTACATGACTAACATAAAAACTATCATATTTCATACTTTCCCGATGATGTGATAGCGTCCAAGTACGTATTTACAGTGCAAGCACTTAATAAACAGGTATTTAAATTAATTTCCAAGCCACGTGGATCGAAATTTCAACCAGAAATCAGATACAAAAGCATCCTAATTCACATAAGTCTCAAATAACGTACTAATTAAAAAAAAAAGGAACATCAAATCCAGTAGAAGCGTTCATTACTCTCAATCTGTTCTATTATGCACATCCACTCGTACCAATTAGTTCATCATCGGATGTGAAAAAAAGGAGGAACAAGTTGATAAAGCGAAGAGAAGCGACGAGAAAGGAGGCGGGGGATAAAAATAAAGCGAAAAACACCTCGATGAAAGGAGTGATACGAACGAACGGAGGTTGAGCAAGAGAGCGAGACAAGGCGGATCAATGGGGTAAAAAAGAACGAAGAAGGGGTTGCACGTGCAACAGAAACAAAAGCCTTTTACCGTGCATTGAAAGCTCACGCTTGTACACATTTACGCGGCGCGTCACACGGAAGTTTCGGCGTGCAGCGTGGCAATGCGGAAGCGCGTTTTTCCGCGGGTTTACCGATTGGTCCACCTTGGAGGCTGCGCGTCCGGGCAAGTTTGATATTGGCCAGCGCGGCGGAAGACAAGCGAACCCGTGTGCTTTGCCATTGGTGAGGGGCGGAGCTAACCAAAGCTTTCACGAAAGCTCTCTTTCTCTCTCTATCTATCTATCTAAACCTGTTCCTCAGCTACTCTCTTTCGCCCGCTCCCTTCCTTGTCCACGCTCGTTCTTTGCTTCTAACGTTCCACCCCCTTCCAACGGAAACAGGCGAAGCACGAAGTACCTCGCGCAATTTGGGTCATAATACCAACCAATCTTTTTTTTTCTCTCTCTCTCTCTCTCTCCTTTGCCGAAGATTTGGCCGGCCCGAGAACCGCACCGGTAGGCGAGTAACCTAACCCCGCCCGCTATCATGTGCACCACCTCACGTGCCGCTACACGTCGAACAACAGTTTCGACCAATCGTTCCTCGCCGTCGATACACGCGAGAAACAAAACACGTAGGGAGAAGAACGCAGCGGAGGGACAATGACGAAGGCGAAGAAAAACCGTTGGATGATTGTTTTCCGTTACCTTTTTGTCGCTTTTCAATTTCCCCGTAGCTGCAATTCACGCTCGGACATCCGGTCTGTTGATGTCTACCGGCGATGACAATTGGAGTGTTCGCAATATCCATAACGCTATCGGCGGACCGTGTTTCTCTGTCTCTGGAGGGAAGCGAACCGAGATCGATATAAGTGCGTAAACGGGAAAAGAGCGTAGGTACGTTGAAGGGAGGAGGGAAGAGGAGAGAATCGGGACGTTGTAGGGACGATAGTAGATTCTGCTGGAGGTTCTTAATAAATATATTAGCAGTCCCGCTTGCTCCGGGCAAACCGACTCGTTTCCTCCTGGGGGTGAGATTTTAGCTTCCGACACCGCAAAGTATGCTTAAGATAATCAAGCTTGTCAATAATGTATGGTACTGGCAAGTAAACAAGCAGCGAAGCGAATGCTCTGTGTAATCTTCCCTGCACTTTGGACATTCTTCTGCCTCCACTCGCAGCTCGGGAATTTCTTACACTTCTTGTTTCATCAGCAGACCACACCGCCTCCTCGTTTTTCTCGCTGTTTCTTCTTTCATGCGCTCTGCGTTCTCCTCTCTGTAGCTTACGCGGCGTTTTGAAAAAATCATCAAAGAAGCTCCGCGGAGCGTACGATGGTCGGACGTTGTAAGGATTTGTATCTTCTGATTATTTCACCTCGGTTTGCGTTCAATCCTTCTAACAATTGTACACAATAGCATTTATCGTAATAAACTATTCCGCACAGACTGAGAAAATCCTGTTGTATTCAAAAATGAATTTCTTCAATTGAAATACAGATTTTGTAAGACACTGCTGGGTTAAAATTTAGGATTGTCTTCAAACGTCCACTGTAACGATTTTCCAAATCAGGTACTCAAACGGAATGCTGTCGTTGAAGATATTAATTCGAATTGAAACGTTAGAGTATCGTTAAGACGCCGAAGACAGAAATCCCTCGAAAGGGAATAAATAGATCTTTCTAAAGACAGGAGAGGAGTTCGTTTGCGGTCGGACCTGAATTCCAAAGGGGAGAAGAATGGAGTCCGCCGAATCGGCGATTCAAGAATTCTATTCGCCCCTTCGGTCTAATCTACAGAAGGTATTTCCCTCTGTTCCCCTTAATTTCTCATCGCTGTCGTAGTTGCTTCCTTCCTTGACCGGAGGAGCCAGGGTGAGTAGCTTAATTTTGATTCACCGGCAATTCGTGCACAGGCTGGTCCGTCGGGCGTATATTTTATTCACCGGCGCGGTGAACTTTTGTGTCGTGGCCTCTAAATTTCGTTTCAGCCGTGAGGAGCGAGAAAGATGTACAGCTCGACAACGTCGACGACGGGTCGCTCATTAATTTCTAATGAAAGAGCAGCGCGGCCCGGTGTCGTCCCGCAAACGACGCTAATAAACCGTCGCCGTTGTAGTTTCTAAATCAACCTAATCAAATTCCGCGCACGTGGCGTAGTTATCGAAGGAAAGTTCCCCCGGGGTGAGCGGGGAATAAGGATGGCGCGCGGTTTCTTTGGCTCGTTAAATATGCTATAAAAGTAACGGCGAAGTCCATTCTCCCTGTATGACCTGTGGACACGAAGTTTCAAGTAGTTCGAAAGTCAGTCGCGGAAGAAACGTATCGGGACTTCGTTACCACTGAGTAGAACCAAGTTCCCCCGGGCGAATTAATTTAGATGAACAGGAATAATTTAAATCAGTTATAAAAGTGTATTCGATTAGTATACTAATTCGGTTTACACAGCGAACGTTCACGCTCATTCAATTAAGCTTTAAACGAACGGCTATGGCCGAAATGAAACGTTTCTTTCTCCAAGCAGCAACGGCTATTTTACGAGTTATTAATTTAAACTGTAAATGTTGCGAAAGTTTGGAGATTTTTTTGATTGTCTGAAAATGAAATATTAATTTCCCTTTCGTTACAGAATTGCGCAGAACGTTCGGCAGATTGTAACTGTATGTTCACTTTATTCTGCTACTGACATGATGGTAAAATAAGTGCATATCGAAACGAGTATTGTTAACCTAGCTACGAAAAGTTTACTTTACCGTTCGGAACATTTGCTTCCATTCTGTTTGAATCGACGAAAGCAAATTCTATTTGAATCACTGGAATTCGTAACTGAACATGAGCGTAACCACGTACATATGTAGTCCAGCAATTTTTATTTCGTACTTAATATTCCCTAAAAACTTTTGACACGTTTACAAAATGTGAAACTTGTAAATCTAAAATTTTAACATATTTTTAAACTTCTATTTTACTCAAATTTTTCTATCCACTTGAATTTAATACAAGGTTCGCCATACTTGCTCAGTTGTTTCTTTAGGAAGAATTCGAAAACCTTAATTGAAGACGTTAATTGGTGATCGAAAAGGGGGATCTCTTTGCTAGATCACGTTTTGAATTATTCGTATCAGACCCTTCAGCCTTGCCTCAAATACACTCGACTTCCGCATCTCCCTTTCTCTCAAAGATTTCATTTTTCTCGTCGAGCTATCCGACGACGAAAGATTTTCAGCGAAACGTCGCTGGAAAATTACAACAGAGCTGAAGTTGGGAACATTTAAAGGAACCCGAGAGAGAGAGTATAATGACACGTATAATACGACAGTTCGAAAGATCCGCCCAGCGCTTCAGATCAAACTTCTAATAGCAGTTGGCACTCGTCTTTCAGAAGCGATTCCAGTCGAGACGAGTTACATTAAGGTAACCCATGGAGGTGTACGGTTTCATACATCCTTGAGTAGGGGAGTTGTTATACCAGACGGAGTCAGAACTTGCCTAGCTTTCTCCACCTATTTTCACCGTTAATACTAGACGTCTTAACTTTGTAGAAACGCTATTTTGCCAAATTCACTTGCCCCGGCCGCGTTCGAGTTTTACGACGATGCAGTTACATTTGGCGCACAGAGGAAAAGTGAACCTGGTCGCGTTGTGACTTTTTACGACAAAGTGTGCGGGAGAGTGGAAGCGCAGTTATACCTACGTCTTAAGTGGAATATACGCTTCTAGCCGTGAATAATTTATGTTCGAGTGCTTTTAAATTTCGAACACGATTTGGGAAAACTAGCGGTGAAATTGTCGTATCTCGTTTGTGGAATTGTGTCGTACTACGAACCGATAGGTTACCAGGTGATGCTTTAGAGAAATTCGAAATAGAAGACGTTGAAGTGAACGTAGGAATCGAGAGATGAGGAGGAACCAGGTTGTAGGACTCGCGATCTTCGGAATTACGGGTTGGGCTGACAAACCGTGCGCCTATACTACTGCGCCCGCCGTAGACCTCCTAGATTCTCCCGATTTTATGGTGAAAAATGTTGCTAAAATTTATTTAAAAGAGGTGTAAGATATAAAGCATAATAATATTCACAAGAATATTTAATATTATATTTGGTTTCACTTATTCCTGTTTGCACTACTAGTACTTCGTACTGAATTCGAACATTTATTGTATTCCAGAATACTAACACTCCAATTATAATTTCGTTAAATATTACACAACATTAAGTTATTACTCAACAAGGTATTAATAAAATTATTTGCAACAACTGATCGAGTTTCGCCGAATAAATCCCACTGTAAAGTTCACAGTGCAAAATTAAACGTACCATCGTCCAGCACGTGGCAAATGGTCCACGTGGACGTTAGGATAAATGTGCGAGTGCATACATAAAGAATGACTGAACTATAAAGGAGTGCAAAAAGAGAGTGAAATGGGAGACTTCAGCGAGAACCACCGAACTGTAACTAATAAAGAACCTTACGAATCTCGCGTTATGGAACTACAGAGAGCATATCACCGGCTATTAAATGAATCATTTATCTAGTTTCTTCTCCGCCGATGTATTTTATAACTCTCGTCAAGGACTCGCTACACCTTTGACCTTTTATTTATGACTTTGAAGAAGGGAGAAGTAGCTTTGAAAAGCCGACAGTGTCGTTTAATACCGTCAAAGAACGAAGAAATCCGTGGATACGTGTACGTTCTTCTTTCCTTCAATAAGCTGGACCACTGCCGGCAAGGAAAATCGGTAATCCGTCTGAGACGGCGAAGCTTCGAAAACTCTTGAAATCTCGCGCGGTGACATTAGAAGATCTAATACCTCGGTGCTTTCATCCCTGTTCCTCGAAGACTGCTAATGCTCTCCGTCATCCTGTTACGTCAGATTTCCGGTCACTCACGTACTTGTATCTTTCGCCGGGGAAAATAACAGGGAGAAACACGTTTCCGATGACCACTGATTGCCTTCTTCCATTAAGGAAGTAGTCGTAAAACAACGTCCTATTATTACAACCGTCGATGTTATATAGGCCAGTCTCAGGGAATCTTGCGAGTCTCGCGCCGACAAGATGTATAATTTTCCCATTTAAACGCCGCTTTATCGGGAATGTTTTAATCGTTGCACGTGATACAGAGGCGAGTATATACGCCGCCGTTTTTAACTACACCCCTCACGTATACAACGCGTTGTCGCGTCCCGTGATAAACGTTTTTAAATGAAACGGGAGAAGAAAAATACGTACAGGCGAGAGCGTGTGTATTATTTAAAGGTGAACCGGTGCCTACGGTTTTGCGGTTAATTGACGCATTTCCACGGGGGTAAGTGTAGAGAGGCTAGCTAATCTATTATCTGAACTGACGTTACAGCGAACAGCGTAGGAATATTGCGGCGAAATAAGCTTGTTCCCCGACGCCTTTGCTTCATTGTTATGAAGATGAAGGTTTCTGTTCATCATTGGAATTTATATCATATGGAGTAGCGGGCTACGATTGAGAATTTCTAATCACCGTTGTAAATTCACGTGGCATTCGCGTGGTTATTGCTCGGATGGATTTCTTTGTTGATATGTGCACTTCTTGTGTTTTCTATTGTGTCGGCATTTAAATGTAGGAAAAATCACGAGTAAGTAGAATAGTCTGGCTATGGTCAGACGTAACTCTTGGTTACTTTAAAAAAGTTGTCGTCTAATAAATAATTAAAATCGTAAGTGACGAGAGTAGAATAGTCTGGTTGCGATCAGACGTAACACTTGGTTACTTTATAAAAATTGTCACGTAATAAATAATTTTCTTAAATGAGAAATATAACGAGGTGATGCAAGATAAAGTAATGAGGTAAATAGGGAATACAAATTAGATTCATAAATAATTTTTACATGAATCTTGGTAAGGTGACATAAACGTCTGTGTATATTTCTTTGAAATAATGTTATTGCTATTGTTATCAGCAGCAGTCTGTAACCTGTATACATATAGTGATACGTTACTTTTTCGTATTTATCATAGTTAGCAGTGTAAGGGTGCAACCTAGCTATTTCGAATTATCACACCTTTTCCCAACTACGCAAACTATGCAAACATCACTGTATGGAAATTTATGCGATTATACATGCATGTATGCATACATTACGGAATTCACGTGCGTGTCGATGGTAGTAAAATATACATTTCCTGTAGAATTTTTTATGTTCAATCAGAGGAACTTGGAGTTTTAGGTGCGAATTGTAGGTATCTGTTTCAGTTCAAAATTGATATGACAATCGAAAACGTTAGTTCGTTATAAAAATTGTGAGATGTCATTTGATAGGTTACAGTTTAGGCCAATTTCACATATATAAAAGGTCATTTCACGAATTGTATTTAAGAAGTAAGTGCGTTGAAACTACTATTTCTTTCCTCTTCTCAAAGACTCGAAGTTTTCACTTTAAATTAACAGAATTTTTGTCAAAATTTATTTCTGATATTTCTAAATTTGTCCAATAATCACAATTAGGGCAAAGAGAATGGACTTTTGTTCGAGAACGTATATCCTCAGAAAATATAAATATCTCAATTGAAATACAGAAAATAAAATATATAGGAACAACTGCAGGTATCAATTGTACCTCCAAATTTTTAATTCTCATTTTATTAAATTAATCTCACAATATGATAGCCTAAAATTGTAAGAAACAGAGTTACTGTAACTTAATTATTTATTTAAAATCTTGCAATTATACGAACGCTATTAAAATGAATCCTTAATTGAATGTAAAACTTAACGCCATTAGTTAATTAACTATTTTACTTGCTTCAACGTGTATTTATCATTAATATTCGGTACATTAGAATTTCCAAAGGCTTTTGTTCGTCGTGTTTCGTAAACAATTACGAACTTATTTTCTTTCAGCTGCGTGAAAAACGTTAGAAACCAATTTAATTGTAATATTGTCGGAAGAATTTTAATACAGCAGCTCGTGCAAGTACCACAAAGTACCCAGAGAACCAGAAACGGGCGAAATAGAAGCAGCAGAATTTCTGGCACCCGTGAGCATCGTTTATTGCGCGTGTGTGAACAAAAAGTGTCTAAACCGGTGTTTGGTAAAACCAAAAAGCACAGCTAGGCAAGGGGACAGTCGTTCCATCCAGTCCATTCGGGCTTTATAATGTTCTTATTTGTTGTCCTCTTCGCCGTAGGGCACTTAACCCAATTAGCACATCGTAGCCTTACTCTTACGTACTTATCTACCTAGCTATCCGCACGCTCGGAAAGCTCGTACACCTGGCTACGATGTTACACACGTAGCAGAGCTAGAACGTGAAATAACACTAGCCACATACTTGTATTAATTTAATTAACTTCGGGACGCGCATGTGCGCGAGATAATTACCGAAATGAAATTATAATAACCGACTCTACTGGGCGATGTCGTCGATGTTTCTCTTTTTTTACCTCCAATGTACACCTTCGTTCCTTGCATTGTCCGAAACTAAAAAGTCACGCAAACATGGTTACGACGTGAAACTGAGAGATTTATTGATCGTAGAGGGACAGATTGCGGAGATTACACACGTTACTCACTTCGGCGATTAATCATGTTTAATAGCGCAGTTAATGAATTTCGTTGCCGTGAGTGTAATAATATTTCAAAGCAACACGAATTGTTGGGTGTAGATGTGCTTCACGTGGTGTGGCTGGAGAAGTTAGCACTTTCGTTAGGAATTTATTCCTTTCGATTGAAAAATTATGTTCCTTATATTTCTTATATTAAAATTATATTCCTTTCGAGCAAAAAATATGGCGATATGAATAATTGATGGCATGAATCACTGAAGTTTATATTTGAAATTAACAAACCATCCACATTTAGTTATGCGGAAATTTAATCATTCCACTGCTGCACCCTCGTGATCAAAGTATTCTCTTTTCTTTTTTAATATAAATGTAACTTTGTGAAGAGAAGAATGATGGTATACTCTTATATTTTTTAAATATATTAAGAAATTTCTTCATTTGATCTCAGTCTTCGAAATAATAATTCTAGACTTTACAACAAAGCACAGTAAAATATAGACGAGTCGTGGGATTGAAACATAATGAATGTAAAACATAGGAGTAACAACTTCACGTACATACTTCTTAAGAACTTGTTCCGCTCAAAAATTGCTACACATCTAAAAAGACAGTAGCACTTTCATTTCAGATTCTGAAACAACACCTGTTTAAATTTTCAACATTACAAAGTCCCTCTTTCCTTCGCAGTACAGGCAGCTTCTTCATTTCATAAGGTCTGAACAGGATAAGTGCTCCTTTCTACACTAAGCAACTTCGTATCGCGATAAATAATTCCTCGGTCCTTCAATAACATCCAAACGTTTTGCATGTAAGCAGCAACGGAATTATCCACTTTGTCAAATTTCGCACAAATCATTTGAATCAAATTTATCCACCGATGACAAGTAAACACAGGCAAACGAGATTGTTCATTGACAGAGGAAACAAGCACAGGGTTAGGGTACCTTTCCGACTTTCTTTCGAGATGATAATTATTGTACAATTCGTGTTTCAGATGTGAGAGAGGAGGAGGGTGCGATAATGGTCGACGGGTCAACAGGAAATGGAAGAAGACAGCAAATGAGTGAGTGAGTTTTATGTTTTATGCCGAGCGTAATGTTCCGGGATTAGCATAGTACACGATTGTAAAACCCCCTTTGCTGAGATGCAGAAGCCGCAGAGAAAGCATCACCGCTTCTACTGGCTACACTGCTTGCCTTTAACGTCCGAGTTTTGTTGCGTGTTTTTCGCGGCTGCGAAATTATTTTCAGAATCTCCCTGCTTCCTCCGCGTTTTTCCGCTTTCGCGTTGCTTACCCCAAGCAAATGCGACCGGTTGAACGAGTCAGAGCCTATGGAAGACGCGGAACGGCAAGAAAAGAATTCCTTTTTCTGTGTCGCGAGGGATTAGCGACTAAGCAGAGGAAAATTCCTGTAATACAGTGCGTATCATAAATGTACCAACCCATCAATATTTCAATATTTTAATAGTTTAAGAAAAGATTACGATGATGAGTCATTTTAGACTTATATGTAATAGGAGTTTAAATAAATAAATATTACTTTAAAGCATATAAATAGAATCGGTTACGTGAAAATAGAAAAGTACGCAGATTCAAGGGTTTCATTAATATACCAACCTTGAATATTTCTATAATGTTACCAGCAGTGTTGTTTATTTCTTCGTTTTTCCGTCATATGTTTTATGTGGCATTACTAACAGTCAGTTGTGCCGCTTAAAAAGTTTAAAAAGCAAAATGCCACGAGGAAAAGAGCTTTCTGAAAGGGAGAAGGTTTGGAAGTGACGTGGTGTAAAGTAATTACTCGGGCAAGTTCTTTAATAACAATATATTTATTCCAATCCGATAACGCTTAACCTAATTTTGAAGTGTAAGCGACGCGAGTCTACGACAAAAAGCCTCGTGCCTTTTTTCGGGGCTCCTTTAAGTAGCCCCTTTTCCCTGGGAAAGTCCCAGGAAATGGAGGCGCGGGCCTGCGTTGCCGAGGCAATACTCTTGTCCTCGAGGACGAAGAAACTCGGGGATGTTTAGAAAACCATCTCTCGATTCTTCGCCTCGAGGGCCAAGAGTCGCCAGGCCTAAGTGCGTGGCCCCCCGTGGCGGTCGCCACAAAGGCGACGATTAATGCCTTTCGTGTTGACAGCTACGTTGCAGAAAAAATTGGTCGTTCCAAAAGTGCAATTGCGGACTACGTTACTAAAAGACGTAATCATGGTGAAAAGAAACGTCCAGGTCGACCAAAGAAGCTGTCTCCTCGAGACGAACGAAAAATACTTGAAGCCGCTTCCAATTCTACTAAATCGTCGATTCAAATAAAGAACGAATGTCAATTGAATGTTTCGGGAAGTACAATTGACAGGTGCATTTTAAGAACGCCGCATATTATTAGAGCAAAAATGATACCCTCGCCAAGTGTATGTGCGTCGCAGCGTCGACGGTGTATTGGCGACGATTAAACGACGCGGAGGAACTTCACTCGTTGAAGTCCCAGTCGAATATGTGTTTAGTGGACTGTATTTGTTTAGTGAGTGATACGAAGTGTATTTTTGTGTGACTGCACCAAGGGTACAGTTATGTATATGGTTGATGTGAATCCGTGTATGGTCAGCTACGAAGTGAATACTTGCGTCGTCGTCTACGAAGTCCTACTTAAATTTTAAGTAACCCCCCTTTTCCTGCCCTTCTTAGAGCGGGGGTGAGGGCACTGTCTAAGTATGTGAGGGGGTTTCTCGAAGGTTCGATGGGTCGCGGAAAATTCCTCCAGGTCGACTCTTAACTACAAGGACCGTTACACATGTTTTAGCCGACCTTTCGGAAATACCGAGTTTATGACCTGGTCGGTTATTAAGACGAACGAAACGAAATTCTAAAGCTATTGTGTAAAAACTACTACTATCGCGAAGGCACAAATTGCCGGTTATAGAAAAAATAAGACTCTGAAACTATTAACGAAAAATACACACGAAAATAAACTGTCTGTCACGTCCATGTCATAAACTAATCTTCGAGAATCTTTAATTACGGTGTTCCGTATCGGACGGAACACCAAGATTAAAAAACGAAGACAAGGAAGCAAGACTCTCGTTTGCTAAGGCAAACATGAACAGAAATTGGAAAAAGGTTCATATTTCTTTTGCTAAATGTGATACACTTAATAAATAAAAATTTGTTTTTTCATGTTTTTCAGCACGTGGAAAAAGTTCTATAGCTTTAATTTCGAGCAAAATGAACAGCATTCAGTACACAGACACTTTAGAATCCGTCAATCACTGTAAGACGAGTGTACGAGACACATCGTCACGAAAAGAACAATCTAAATTCAACAAATTCGGTCCCCCAAAATGTCACAGTTTTCGTCGACCAATAGCAGAACACACCACGTTTTCCACCTCCATAACACAAACACCAATCAGAATCAACCTAATGCCTGTATACACACATACACACCTGAAAACCGTCAATCACTGTAAGACGAGTGTACGAGACACATCGTCACGAAAAGAACAATCTAAATTCAACAAATTCGGTCCCCCAAAATGTCACAGTTTTCGTCGACCAATAGCAGAACACACCACGTTTTCCACCTCCATAACACAAACACCAATCAGAATCAACCTAATGCCTGTATACACACATACACACCTGAAAACCGTCAATCACTGTAAGACGAGTGTACGAGACACATCGTCACGAAAAGAACAATCTAAATTCAACAAATTTGGTCCCCCAAAATGTCACAGTTTTCGTCGACCAATAGCAGAACACACCACGTTTTCCACCTCCATAACACAAACACCAATCAGAATCAACCTAATGCCTGTATACACACATACACACTTGAAAACCGTCAATCACTGTAAGACGAGTGTACGAGACACATCGTCACGAAAAGAACAATCTAAATTCAACTAAACATCTACAACATCTAACCCAACAACGAAGTTTCAATACACCTCGAACCAGCGAGAACAATCATCAACCTGCGGCAGAACTCCTGATCATAAGACTTGATCAAGGTCCACGATGCAACAATACAAATGTACAGGAACTGAAAGTTGCAATTGTTGAAGCTTGGAACAGTATAGAGGTAAATATAATTCAAAATCTCGTTGAAAGCATGCACACTCGTATTTTTCATATAATACGTGGTGGTGGAAACGTAATAAATTGTTAAAATTTCTATTTTTGTACTTCATAATAAAAGGAAAAGGATTTTTGTTAACGGTTGGTATATTTATGAAACACTAATTGAACAGCATTTCCATCTTTTCAGCTACTTATTACAATAAACTAACGGTATTATTCTTAATATTTAGTTTTATAACACTAGCTAGCAATAAGAAGCAATACTATGGCGTAATTTATTTTCTAAACGCCAAATTAATCAAATTTTAAGGGGTTGGTATATTTATGATACATAAATAAGCGGCTGATGAGTTTGTATGTCACAAAGACAAAGGGAAATTATTCTGCATGCTGCACTGAAATGAACGCCTTTCTTTAGAAATTCGTCAAACGAATTTATCGAACTGTCGGTGCCCTTTGTTATAATTATAATTTTAAGTGGAAAATTTATTCCGACCCCTTTTTTGGGTCTTGTGTATGTATTACCTAACAGAGACTTTGATAAATATCTCAGAATTTCAGAGTCATTTTCATAAACGTCTCAGTTTGCCTACAGAGGGTTAATCCAATCCATGAAACCAACAATTTATCATTTTTACCTAAAGTACAATACTTTATTCACCGCCATACAAACCAAAACAAAATTATCAACAAGTGCCGCATACATACGTCACGAATATAAATCATTTAAACAAACTGAAGCAGAAATGAAAACCGTACATTCGTTAGTCTGACACTAATTTCAGCTTATTCTCATTGTCCACCTCAGTCGACACGTATACACGTAACAAAAAATGCTACAAGCACAAAACGGCAATTTAAACAGAGAGAGAGGAAGAGAAAAAAAGAAACGCGGATATCAGGAAGGAAAAATGTTACACGAACCGTACGGATTCGTCCCGCGTAAGGCAGCATCGAAATTTTCCACAGCAAGAAACCAATTTGCCTGTTGGGGAGGAAATAAGCGACAACCAGACATGGGAGCTCGCGTTGGCGCGGCGCGGCGCGGCGTAGCGCAATAGCGTATCGGTGATCAGAGACACGAGTGAAAAATTTTCTCTAATTCGGCTCGATGAGAAATGGACATCCGGTAGACGTAGAGAGTCGAAGCTCGTATAGCGTATCATATCGCACCACATCCTATCGTATCATATCGTATCCTATCCTATCGTATCGTATCGCATCGTATCGCGCGCGCGTTCGCTTTATTGTTCCAGGGAAAAAGAAAACGAGGAGAGAGAGAGAGGGAGAGAGGGAGAGAGGATGGCGCGGAGCCGCAGAGGCAATCCGCGACCGGAAATTTAAAAAGTTGCGCAAATACACAGGCCGCGAGGGAGTTAGATGGGAGCCAAGGGGTTGCGTTGGGTGGAAGGGGCCAGTTAGTAGGTTCCTGGCTGCGGGACAGAGACGAAGTTGCAAGCGTACTTGGAAGGTTAAGCTCGCGAAATTACGTAGTTCCGAGCAATTCGCATCCGAATGACTCGTGGATGATCAAAGCCCGGTTGCACGCTACAGCTGATATTCTCTGTTGATATTTCTTCGAACGCCAACCAACTTACTCACTCTCTCTCTCTCTCGCCGGTTCTTCCGTGTTTTTCGCCTGACAGGAGCAATCCTGATCGTTCGAGATAGACAAAGATTATAACGGACTAATGCTTCCCCCTGAGATAAAGAGACTTACGGCTGTTTCAAGCCGTAAGCTCTACTTGTTTTTCGATGCAGAAACTTGAATGAATTTTCAGTTTTTGATGCATCGACGAGTCGTGATTTTATTATGTGGAGAAATGAATTCTTTCTGATCTGATTCGCGTAATTTATTCGAAGCCATAGAGTTTCTGTCGCGATGGTACTCGTAAGCTGCCAGAAAAATGGCAAAAGTTCATCAACAATAATGGAAATTATGTCGATAATACATCTGTCTTCGTTCTTTTGAAATTTTCTACACCGATACAAGAGGTACCACACTATTCGTTATTAATGCAAAATTGAAACAAGTGCAATCCAAGATACTTGGTGCAACGAACAAGAGTTTTTGTCTTTCTAGACAACACGAATTACGAATTCAGAAAAAAACTGGGTTTACAGTATTACAGAAAACTTGTTTCGTTAACACTGGGGGACAATGGGTCACTTTTGACCCAGTCAGTCGTTCTATTGTTAAAATCGGTCGAGTACCATTTTCCTAAATACGTAGATGCAAATTACCAGCTGTTAATCCATAATAAGAATGTGTACACTTGAAAAATGAATACGTTTTCTCTTACGAGTGTTAGATTTACAGAAATTCACTTATAAAATATTACACAAATTGCAGATTTGCTTGATTGTGGACAATTTGAAGGCACAAATATACACAGAACTCATTATAACATTTAACGAATAAAACAATTGTCTATCCAGTTTATATTTTTTCAAATTGTACTTCTAAAAATTTGCCGCCGTCTAGTTTATTCGTATCTATCGGAATATTCGGAAGATTCATCCTGAATCTTTTAAGTAACATACTCGTAAAGTAAACCCCGGTATCGAGAGCGTCAAACGTTATCATATTGAACGGGCCGCATTCTGTTTAACTTCAGGAGAAAAATAATTCATCGAAGGAAGACACGAAGTATGAATGATGCTGCATCCCGTGTCGCTTTTTCTTTGCGTTTTGCACTATTCAATAACAATTCATTTCTCCATCGTCGTAACTCGCGGGGGTAAAACAATAAAAGTACGGCCGCGGTATCTCGAAGATTTATTGGCAATAATTTCACCCATGCATGCATCCGTGAGCGACTCCGATACAGCAATGAAGGCATTGTACTGCTGAAATTACGTTACGCTGTTCTGTAACTTTACTGCATACATTAAAATTGCATTTAAAGTTCGGCTAATTAACAGCGAAATTACTTTCGAACGTACTCGTTGAAATATGATTTTTTCCCTGCTGGAACACTTCTGCTTGCTGACATAAAAGGACCCCTGTCAGCCGTTTTACCTGTAACTCCCGACTTATTATTTCCCGCGATCGTGAAAAATTCACCGGTTAATTGATTATTCCAGCGAAATGTGTACAATTAATTCCGTGCAATAATGTTCGATTACGATTCGCGCTACTGAACGTGAACGAAAATGAATAATAGACTTTGCTTCGTGTAAAGAAAAAAGTATAGGAAGAGAAATGTGCAAAAGTGCCGTATGGATAATAGACAAACGTTCGGTATAATTGAGAAATATATATGATTTTACCGTGTATTTTCCTTCGTAGGAATGAGCAACAAAAATATCAATACATTCATATAAAACTCCATCAACTGCGATGAAAAAGTTTAATTGGTTTTTACACTGCTTGTTTTACACGGATGTGTTTTTTTTTTTTCTCCTTTTTAACGTGTTTGTAAAGGAAACGTGATTGGAAATTTTTAATCCATACGTGATGAGTATGTGTCCAGTATATTTCTATTGTTTTTCACGGAGTTGTTACATTTCACGTGCGATAAATTCGAACCGAAATTATTTCCTTCACATCGTTAAATTCTGCAGGAGAAACAATAATGAGAACGTTCTTACATTTTTCTTCGTTTCAACTACCGTTTGGAACATTCCTTCAGTTTATAAAAATTTCCAACCTTCACTTTTCACCATTCACAAATTTCTCAAACAGCCAATCATCTATTCCTAATTTCTGACTCCTCGCAATTCAAAGTTCACCGAAGAAAATATTAAGTATAGTAACAGAAAGTTCCTTTTTTTAGGAATTGCAATTTACAATTGCAAATCCCCCAATTAATCACGAATACAGCGTTATGGGAATAAACATTTGTAACAGAAATTAAATAACGACCGTAAATCATTGATCTGTAGAAAATTTACCCAACAATCGAATTCGGGGATTTAAATTACAAATATCTGTAATTTGAACGAAACAATAGGTACTTCAAAGAGCGCAAGTTTCGTGGACACTCTGTGTAGGAGCTTATCGAAGGAGATCGGAACGTTGAATAATGTTTTAACCGGCAGTTTGCAATTTCGTTTTTAAATTAAAATTTCCTTTTGTACCTACGGCGAAAACACAATAAAGACACGATGATTGGTTGTCGATTTTGACAGGGAAGAGTTGAAACGGAAAGGATGATATCGCGTCCCCGTTTAGATGTAGGTGGGGTAGAAACAAATGGTAGAACTTAAGCCTCGAGGGTGGAGAAAGAAACGCTAAAGGAAAATGGTGGATGAGAAGGCTGCTGGAATAAAATAAAATATCGGATTCCCCACGTATGACTGACGCGGCATTTGGCGAAAGATCTGTTTGATGTTTTCTCCGCAAGCCCAGCAGCGACGCCCAGTTCTTCTATATGTGTATAATACACGTTCTCGTGGAATACAGAGGCGAAGGACCGCGACGGTTACGAGCTACAGAAACGATTCGTGCAGGAATAATCGGATTATTTTTGTATTTCGTTAGGAACGGAATGTGCGATCGTTGTAAAAATATTGCATTGTACTTCCGTTTCTGTCGTGCTGCGTTACAGACGCTTATTATTTGCCTTGGAACTTTTTCCTCTGTGGTTACAGCCGTTTACCAACGATAATTCCGTAGATCTCGTGTGTACCCTGGTTTTTGAAATCCGATGTACGTGGGATTGTTTTTTTTAAGTCGAATAGTGTTTCTTTTGGTAGAGGGATAATTGTTGTATATGTAAAATTCATTTGATTATTCGTGGATTTTTATGAAATTCGGAATTATTTCCAGAAGTTAGATTAGCTTAGAGATTAAACGTCAAATTCTGAATTCTACTGCTAATCGTATTCCCCGTGATACAGGATATTGGTTGAGACATTGTATATTACAAAATAACGACAATTTCTACTGAGGCAAATGCAAGAAAGAATTCGTAAAACACTTCAGGTTGATCTGACATATTTCGGAAATTAGTATGTTGTTAGTGTTTGAAACGTTCACATTGGTAGGTAGAATCAAGTGAACGTGTTTTTCAGTGAAATTTGCGTTTCCTTAGTGTATCCTGATTAATTTGAAATTAATTCTCATCCCAATTACCGAATAAATTAATAAAAAATAATTGTACACAAAAAGATGACAGTCTGTGTGAAGTAGAAAAGAAAAGTAAAGAAGCAATACAGAAGTTAATGTTTGATTTAATTTACTGGTAGTGTTATCCTATTCTGCTCTCTGAAGCAAATCGAAAAACAAATACAACCACGATACGTTTATTCAGTTTTAACATTTTCATGAGCGTCCAGCGCTTGTTATACTTCCATTTGCCCGCGCGACCCTTTGTCTTTATTCGAACGTAATGAATGCACGTATTTGCACAATATATTGGTTGCTCATAAAGCATCGCTCTAGGGCGAATGTTGTTGTACCTGGAAGCATTTGAAAATGATCCTCGGCGCCCCCCAAGGGTAGCCATGGGGGTTTCAGTGGACAGTAATCCCGTAAGTGTCTAAATATGCAAGATCTCTCCCATGTAAAAAAAAAAAGGGCGAATTTCGTTATCGAAGTTGCTAAAATTTCAGACTGTCAGCGTTATCTGTACACTTTGTACACAGGAGAAGTGGTGATTTGCATAACGCACTTTATACAATAGTATGAGAATATGTTATCAACTGTAACAACAATTTTCACATCTATTAACGAACGGTCGCTATAATTGCGGGAACGTAAATTTTCAATCCATATTTTATGTTATTGAAACAATTCAGGTAGCGTATTAATTTCACATTTACCAAGCTCTGTGTATTTTCCGTGACGTGCGTTAACTGAAATGTTGTAATAAATCGATCATTTCTATCATTTACGAGAAAAGGAATGTGAAACGTGTGTGAATATTACTTTCGACACGATATTACCGAAAGTATCAATTATTTCAATTATTTCACCGAGAGGTACTCGTTATCTCACGTATGAAGATTTACAGGGTTGAATCTGTAATGAATTAAATTACAATTTTGTAAAGTGCATAATTGCACGATAAGAAATCGAGACGAATTTTGAATCAACAGAATTTTGAATCGTTCGGTTAATAAATATGACAAAGATTACTTTGCTTCGAAAGCTTTCAATTCGTAAAAGAATAATTCACAGTTTTATTCTGATTATTTTATCTATGATACTCGAACTATTTTTTATAAATCTGAAATAGTGCTGCTAATACTCGATAATTAAGTTTCTATATTTAATTTATAGAGAAACAACCGTTTATAATTTTCTTGGTTCACTTCTACGTTCAGAAGAAATACCACTGATTTTTATAAAGACCGGTTCTAAACATTCGGTAGAAATAACAAAGCGGACAAAGACGAGGCTTTGGAAAATTAAAACAATTGCGATGTAAACTTTATCAGTTTTCTTTCACTATATTTCTATCCCTTATTGTTCCACGTGAAACATTGTAAAAATGTTCACCTTACAATTTCTCCTCCAGTGTTTCACAGTACTTTTAGGAACAAACGAAGAACTTGCTGCAGAGGAATCTCTTTTCAATTATAACATTGTTTAACTACGTGATGTACTGCAGGGAACCGTTGTTATTACTTTCAATTTAAAAATCTGGGAACAAATGGAGAGATTAAATTACCTTACTAGTTATTACGTAGCTAAGAAATGAACTTCTATTAATATTAGCAATTCAACGATACCTACGTAGGAATAATTGACTGTTTACACGTTGAGAATGAGAATTATATCATTTTTAAAATTAACGTACTGTGAGATCAGGGCCTAAAGTACACCTAAACTTTCTTAGCTTTCATTTCTCAGGTTCATTTCCTCCATATCAATTTCTTGCAACAAAATTGATATAAGTTTTAACGATAAAACATTTAATATAATTTCCATAATTTATTATTCGGTCAGTTTTATAGCAAACCATGAGACGAGTAAATAATTAAAAAAAAATTGATCATGTTCGAAGCAAACGTGAAGCAATAATGTTCAATTTAAGTAATTTTTAAACCCTTTGCCTACGGACGAACGCTATCGTCACAAATTTCCAACATTTAAATTGCGAAACGATAACGATACATACGAATGAAATTTTCTTCGAAAAAGTACGGGACCGTTATTGGTTACGCTTTCAACGATTGCCATAAAATGTCAAAGTTTAATAGTTTATATGTACAAGTTTGCCGCCGACCATTCTTTGCGATGGCCGGCAAATTAAAAGCTGTCCAAGATTTCAGACCGAACGTGTCTCAGCGAACGATTTCAAATAACGACCCGACTATAACGGTAAGTATACAAGTAACGCTTTAATAAGGGTGGATCACGCTAAGTCTTCAGTTGCCAGGCTATTCTCACGCTCAAGCGAAACCCTGATTTATAACACAACTATACACGATTGTACCAGCGATACAAGTATTGCAGTGGGTTACGCATGATCAAGTATAGTGCGGTGTTTAAATATCGGAAAATATATTTTAGGCATGCAGACGAAATTTGTCTCATTCGTCTATAATGATACTTGTGATCTTCTGTGACTCTAATTTCTTAGACAAAATTTTAGTTTTAGTTTTAATAAATATTAGGTGATGCTGTTTAATGTTGTGCAAATTTTCGTAACTTCTTTATTTAATTAGTAAAAATAGTAATTAAGTCACAGATTTCTTAAATTTATGAAACCAAAATTACAGAGAATTCTTATGGTATTGTTACTTTAGATTAAATATTATTGCGACCACAATGTACAAAATGTTATTTATTTAAGAGGGAAAAAATATGAAAGTGAAATTCAATAAGAATTAATTACTTCTTTTAATAAAATTAATATTCTATTACTAGTAGGATTTGTTTCACAGATAATTTATTAGGTCGATGCATGCGTTTGTTGAAGTATGAATGAAGATATTTTCTGCTTTTCAACTATTTCATTTAATCAAAATAATCGACAAACTTCGATTTTCTGTGACATTTCTCGAGTAATCTGGCGAACATCAGATTTCACCAACTGTTGTAAAACTGCAGGATCAAATAAGGGATTTGGCCAACCGCGTCTTTCATTTTCGAAATTTTACACGCCAGAATGAAATTTTTCGAACCAATTTCTCACGCTCCTTTCAGAGATGTTTCCTTCCTCTGATCGATCTATTCGTCTCGCTGTTCTAACTACACCAATTATAAACCCATCTTTGACCTCATCAAACACAATTACTTTAATCTATCATGAATTCACATTTTCAAAAATACACAATTACAGCAATATAACTGCATCGAAACTCTCTAGAAAGTGAAGAACGATTGTCTTTTGGCACTCTAAGCAGAGAAACTTTTCCTCTATCTACGATCGGCAATTTCGTATGCACCAACCGAAAGTTTGTGTACATAAGTGAATATAAACGAAATGGGTATAAAACATTCAGCTGAAGCTTGCAAAATTTTGATAAAACTGTACTATATACGTATTATTTGTCTCGAGCAAACAATTTCTTTTTCACGCAGCTGACCTAGAAACAGCATTCGTTACTATTATTTCAAGCAAGCTTTCCGCTTGCTTCGTACTTACAACACCGTTGGAAAGTTAGATATTAAAAATATGCGGGATCGC
Organism: Habropoda laboriosa; assembly: GCF_001263275.1. Lineage (NCBI taxonomy): Eukaryota > Metazoa > Arthropoda > Insecta > Hymenoptera > Apidae > Habropoda > Habropoda laboriosa. The sequence continues at coordinate 1,746,774 of NW_017100150.1, read as the reverse complement.
GTAACTTTTGTTCAAACCGTGAATTTGGAAAATTTATTCAATCTTAATTTTTTTTCTTCTAAACTTTAGTCGATATATTTATCAGTATAGGCGAACGTTAATCGCGAAAAGATTTCATTTTCTCGAGCAGAAGTGATTTAACCTGTGCTTCATATTAATTTACGTCTCCTCTGTCAAGGATTGATGAAACGAAGAGTTTAATTGGACGTTTAGGTAGAACGAAGGACGTATAACACTTTTCGCTTATTTTCCTCCCTTTTTTTTTTTACGTTCTCAGATCTACATCAAGCTCGCTCCTATTTCTTCCCGCCGGAGGTTCCTGTCAACTTCGGTCATCGTTTATAATTAAGCGTATAATGAGCTAGAGACAGATCGGTAGACTTTCAAGTTTCGTTCGATCATGGTCACGACCCCGCTATCACGCTAACTCCCGACTTCCCCCAACCGTCGCCTTTTCGTTCTTTCGTTATGAATATTCACGAATATCTGCGCCACTTAGCCCTTGCAATCTTTCCAGTACTGTAAATACTTGAACACCAAGGTTACGTTTGTGCAAAGTGCGAGAAGAGGGAAAATAGGAGAAATTAGAAAGAAAAACAGGGATACTACGATAGCTTGTCGAGTTAAAAGATCAATCGATCAATTCTTCAAATAAAAATAAATATTTTCTGAGGAGTTTACGGCACAGCTGTTACACGTTCAATTATTGCCGCGTTTTTTCTATTTTATCAAAATTTAAGATTTACCAAAATTTATTAATTTCTGAGAATTGTAGCACCTTTCTAACCCTTTGGAATCCTTTGTCGAGTGTGCCTCGACATCAGTTTTATTCACAGGTATGAACGAAGTAATTTTGAAATTGCCAATTTAAATATGTATTATATTTTGCAATATTTTTTTACTTGGACGAGCAATGACCCTTAATGCTATTTTCAATATAGTTAGTAAAAAAAAATTAACCAAGTGTCTTTCGAAGTGCATTTCAAATAAAATTCTTATTTGGAGTTCAAAGGGTCAAGGAAGAATTATTTTGATCGATGCAGTTTTCTAACTGTGCAATTAATGCACTACAGTAATCGAATCGCAGCATAATCAATATTGCTAGAATATTTCAAAGAAACGTTCTTACGTTACTCTAAACACACGAGTGAGAAAAGAATCGCATCGCGGTGAATCCTAAGAAAATTACACGGTAAAGTATCCGAGCAGTACCGACTGTCACATTTAACGTCTACATACGATTACCAGGAAACCGGAAATACCTAAAACATTTCCTCTAATAGAACAGGATAATCTTTCTGGCAGTTGGTAATTCGCAGCTTATGCATTTTGTGCGTGGTTGCAGTACACGTTGCATTGCTAATATCACTGGAATCTGTGTACTCGTCTGTATGTATATGACTGAGGTTTCCCAAGTGCTCACACGCGTATACCTTTCACGTGACAAGTATATAAACATTACATATGTATTATACGCATATTTACACACCGTTAAGATACGTATGCACGGCACATATATTGATCCGTACCGTGCATTCACCAGTAATATGCGTACATTAACTTCACATAAGAAAGTTCAACGACTTCCACCTTGCTAAAATATTCATTAATGAATATTGCCGACGTCTGAGATGTGAGAGGGTTTATGTATTAGGCCAGCACCAAGTACTCCTCTTAATCTCGTTTATGCGAAGTTGTTGCATTTTCACCATTCGCCGGGGAAACTTTGTATAACATTGTGCTACTTGACGAGTAAATGTTTGCTTTATTTTTTCAATTGAAACACCGACGGGAAACTGTGTACGTGACGAAGAAACGTGTTGTATGTAACTGCGAATGAAAGTTGCGCGTAAGTTAGTAAATGTGGAAGTATTTGTTGCAGAATTCTTTTTCGAGAACTTTTTGGCTGGAGAAATATTAAGCAATTGCCTGCATTTTCTAATTACGTGACATTTCTTAAAATATGTATAATACTTTGATACCTAAAATGTTAACTTGTATATGTTAATACCTGACAAATTTTTAAATGACTCATGATACAGATGTCCGTCTTCGTTATTTTTAACAAAGTTTAATTTAACTTTACGATTCTCCATTTTAAATGCAATCACAAATCACTTTTCTCTACTTCAAAGTGTTGTGCACCATATGCACTTTTCTCATCTCTTCAACCTTTCGTGTATATTGTATAAATTTGTGCACCAAAGCCCCGGACACCCTGAATTTACTACACTTTTATCACCTACATTCACCAGTGCAAACGGTTAAACAAAATGCAGATCGGTGTGTTCAATTTCGTATTTAAGCTATCCAATTAGGAATAAATGGAACAGTATTGTGTACAGATTAATTACAAATATCCGTTAGATTTTTTTGCAGGTCCTAAATGGAAAATCAATTACAGCACACTCTTTATATGAGAATACGTGTGTGGGACGGGAAACAATTAGACAAACGTTTCGTTTAATTGGATTTAAAGAGGTGTAGAGTGTTCCAAGTTAATTCCGAATACGAAACACGGATCTTTCAAGATTGTGTTGTCTTTTCATTTCCTTAAATTTTCTTCACTGCTAATTAGATACCTTCCTCTATCTATTTGCTTGTCCTTGCAGTTACGGAAAAATAACGTTACTCAGAAACGGACGAAACGAGAATTCGCGAGAAAAATTGATCGTCCGAATGTTCCGTATATAATTAATATATACGATACTTTAACGTAGCACGAACGAAAGCGATTCGAGGTAAAATAGCTGATGCAAATCTAAATTGGCAAATACAAGCCCCTGTTGGCGTAGCCTAACGCAACCTGTAAAATAACTCCGGCTAATAAATCAGCTTTAATTCTTAAGACGAAGTAATGTCCTGAAACGCTGACTCTAACAAGACAATACGAACTCGCGGAACGATTAAACATCCGGCGAGGCAAACATGCAGAGGAGAGTTTTCGAGATGTTTCATTTTAATCTGAGTTTCTCACCGAGTTGTTCTTCGACGCTGTCTCTACTCTCGCCGGAGACTCCTCTCCTCGTTAAGGAGATACACGAGCGTCGGCCTTGTAAGTTAGTCCTGACTCTTGATTTCCGACTTCTCCCTGGCCCCCTAATATCTTCAAACTGTTATCTCCAACTACTCCTATTTACTTTGTACTATGTATTATAATATACTTCTCCTCGTTCGAATTTCTTCGATTTCGAAGGGCGAAAAGATTGCACCGTGAAACTTGTCAGCGTGCACCGGAAAAATTGGGTTTTAGGAATACAGTAAAAAAAATTTCTACTGTCCCCGTATTACGCGATGAAAAAAAAAAAGGACACACACATTCTGAATTTGGAATTTTGGGTTAATTAAATTTGACTGAAAAGGCGACGTCGGTGGAACTTAATTTTTATCATATTTCCCGCGTTAAATGTGGTGTTACTGTATACATAACTGTCACAGAGAGTAATTTTGTTAGAATGAGAGCTTCGAAGATCTAGACTCCGGTGAGAATTTTGTCGATGCTCTGGGAAAATGTGCCAAGGAACCGACGGCAAAAAATTAGTAAAAACAAACTAATACACCTGAAATTGAAAGTGAAAAGGGAATGGTTAATTTCTAATTAATCTCAGTTTTCTATTACAGTGTATTCTCCTTTTTAAATTGCAAGTTAATATTGTAACATAAAGTTCCGTGAATATCGAAGTGTATCCAATGTTTATTCCATTTTTATCAATTTCCTAAGTTTCCCCTGTTAAAATTCGCGACACGACAGACTCTCGCTGTATTATACTGCATAACTCCTGTGTACTATATGCAAATCACAAAATACACGAAATTCGTAATTAAAATTACCAAATAAAAATAACTAAGTAATACGAGTGCAGACATACTGCATTGAAAGTAATTCTTAATCCAGCTGAATAAACCGTATTACGTCACACAGATACTCCCGTAGTCCTAGTACCGTGTTTACCTATAATAAGATAACAAGAGGCCGTGTATGAGGCGATTGTAGCCAGAGGCATTCTAAGCGTTGCTTTCTATCAGGTATAGAAATAATACGGAATATAACAAGGAAACATTCCAAAGAAAAACAGTTCGCTAACGTGAGATAATAAGATACAGGCGAGTGTTTTCCGTCCCATCTATACATTCTATTAAACGAGAACTTGCTCGTTTTACTTTCAGAATTTCTGCGTAATACTTGAAAACAAGTTTTGTCGTATAATTAGATCTTACGCTTCTCCCGTACATTCTGCTCTATTAGGATTAATTACTTTAGCTGCATGCGAGACGTCGTTGTACCTTTTCGCGAATAACTTCACTTCTAACGTCTGGTTCGAACAAATTTCCGAAAGTTTCAGGAAAAATTAAAACAACGGTCTTCCGACGAGCGTGTTTGTCACGTAGCTCTAGCTTTCACTAGGCGAAACGAAATAACAATAATTCCGAACGATTCCTCTGCCCACATAATTACTGCTTTCATTGACAATATCATGAGAGAGGACGTTTTGTGCGTGAACGTGACATCTGTTTATACGTCGCAAATTGCTATTGATTTCCGCCAAAAGTAACGTCCTATGCGTTGATGTTATTTGTCGTGGAAAATTAAAAAAATTTAAATCAGCTTCGGGGGAGTTATTATACGGAAATGAAAGATTCCTTCTATTCGTATAATCAAATATTGTTCAATTTGCAATATTGTACCAGTTTTAATAGAATTTTAAAACTAATTAATTCAAGAAGCGTATGTGCTTCAATTTTTGAAAAAATCTTCATTTATTTTCCTTTAATATAGTAGGACTATAGATTTATTTAATCTTGTAATTATAAAAAATGTTATTATACAAAGTTTATAATTACACGTACAGAAATGAATAATTTAAGTAAATATCTTTCTTTGTAACAATCTTGCTATTTTTTCAACTATGTTGTAGACATTTTGGAATTATTGTTTGCAATTAGAGAAGCATTCTAATAATCGAAATTTACGTATATTTCACTCTGCTATTCATATTTTTTTCAACTTCTATTAATGCTCCTGCAGTTCTATCTTTGCATTATTTTCACAATCTACCGTTTCTCCAATCATGTGACTCCTAATACGCACACTCCACTTCTCCTTCCCGTCCAACTAATTTTCAACTAATCCATTAACATCAGAACTTGTACATCACACATGACTCCTAATACGCACACTCCACTTCTCCTTCCCGTCCAACTAATTTTCAACTAATCCATTAACTAATCCATAGAAGTCTATGGATACGTATATACACCATACTAACCAGCAAACAGACATGATGGACATTACATTTAAACACCACTCAACTAACGATACCACATAGCAAATGCATATTACTTGCACAGAGAAATATACATTTTCTATGCAATAATATCTAAACTAATACTACTTCTTAAAAAACGTCACTATTATTTTTAGCAGCAAATAATCCTCTGGACGTCGAGTTATCCTAACAGGTTAATAAATGCATTTAGTGAAAAGTATTTTAAACTAACAAATAACTATACAGAATGGGCCTCCTAATTACCTTCTCCAGTTATGGGGATACGAGAGAATTTTCGTACGAAATCTAAATGGTTTCAAAGGGTGAATAAGATGGAAGGCAAATTTTTGCGTGAAAGAAATGGCAGAAAGACATGAAAGAAAGTTTCACATCTGATTTAAAATTTTAGAGTCCAAGGAATCTAAAGACCTTTAGAATCCAAGACTTTGAAGAAAAAAACAACAGAAACCCTGTTTCTGCCGTTTAGGGTTATAAGGATATTAGGGGGTTTGGTAGTGAAGTTTAATCGTAGTATACTATTTAATGAAGTAGTTGAATGATGGATTGGTGGTGTGGATGATGTGCGTTGAACTAGAGATTACGATCTTTCTCTTGGATGTCTGGTGGTGAACTGCCTCACGAATTTTCCTCAACTCGGAAATTCGTGAGCCGGTCTTGTCACCTGATTGGTAAGTATTTTTTACCAATTAGGTGCCACCTATTCCGGGCAGGAGAGGTGGTGTCAGTGGAGATGGGAGACGCTATGTGGGAAATTTAGCAACGAGGTGGAATTTCCGCCAGGCTTGGATCCTGCGGCCTGACCTGGTCACTGGGCCCGGTCTCGATGCCCCTTTGGAAATTCACGTTTATGGCACATGCAATTAGTCGTTGAGGACGAAGAAACTCGAAGAAGTACAATTGCAGGATAAAAATAAAGCGACTCTCGAAAACGACTCTACTGGCTTGCGTGTCATAAACGTGCTTGCAATTTGCACTTCGGAGGTTGTCCTTGTACAAATTGCTAGCCACCCGTGCTATTCAAGACGGTCAAATCATTACAAAGGGAAGGCCAAGGTCCCGTGGGTATGCCACGGAACAACCCTCTGAAACCATTTAAATTAGTGTAAAAATGTTCTCGTACCATCGTAGCTAGAGAAGACATTTAAGTTGTCTCTTTCACCCTCTATAAATGCAATATCAGGAACACGAAATTTTCGACCATACATGTACATATGTACTTCATGATTTCTGCAAGGAATTGTATCGCTGGCCACTTCGTCCGTTAAGTAAGTACGAAGTTTCTATCCGATAAGTGAAATATTTCGAGTTCATGCATATGGAAGTGAAATTAGAATGCAAGAACGGAAAGCTGTAGCAAATCGATGAAACAGAAGAAGGATGATTCCCTTGGGTATAGTATATTTATATTCCATCATCTCGCCACTCTATCTCTCGTCGATGTTGAACAATCGGCTACACCTTTCTCATCGTCTACTTCCTTTATTCGTCTGACATAATAGAAAAAGAGGGGAAGCTCTGTACGGGCTCTAGACTGTTGGAAATGTTTTCACAGAGGTGAACATATTTCGTACAGTTCCAGGCACAGATAATTACGAACTAAATAAACAAACGCTGTGTCTTTGCCGAAAGTTTTACCATCTTCCGTATGAAGAGAAATGAGTTGGGCGTAACTAAGAGGAGGAGAAGCGTACATTCTGATGAGAAATTCTGAAGCGTAAACTTTGAGAACATCCGTTTTTATACGATACAATTTGCGTTTATGACGTAGTACAGTAACTTTCCTCGTGCATTATGCCGTGCGAACCGCAAGTATTCTCAAATTTATCTCGAGGAAGATTCCTCCAATGGAACAGAGAATTCGCGAAGATTTTTAATAACGAATCTGAAATTTCCCCTTATCCAAGCGATGAGATTATTATCGAAAGGCAATCTACTGACAAATTTTAAATTCAGCAGGTCTGAACCCTGTCAGAATATCGGCTCGTCGAAAATTAACTATATAAGCGGAATATGAAACGAAGGATTCTTGAAAACGTAACTTTTCAGATTTTCAAAATTAGTACTCTGCGGTCCTATGTCGAGTCAGACTCGACGTAAGAATTTTTCCCTTCAGATGTCGTATTGTAAATGATAATAAACCATTTTTTATACCGAAACTTAGTATTAATATTACGCTGAAATATTGAAATAAAAGGGAACTACATGGTGTTGCCCGAGAATTACCAAAAACTGGACTATTTGGATCGCAAAGGGTTAATACTGTCGAAGTATTTTTATACAAGAAACAAGAAAAGATACATCTCTGTTAAAAAAATTTTCACAATTTGTATGTATCAACTTTGACACACTTCATTTGCCTTCGTTTATTTAAAAAAGAAAATGTAATTATCACCACATAGGACTACATAAATTCATTCAACACCTCTGAAGAACCATTTTTCGAACATCACTTCGCATAATCAAATCCCAATATTTCGGCAAGAAATCTATCTTCGTTAGAACGGCGAGTAAGAAAGAAAGAGAGAGAGAAAGAGAGATCAGGTACGGATTGGCAATTAGCGAAAGAGGGAAAGATTAGCAATTGGTGAAACACGGTGCTACTCTGTCAAGGATTCTCACGAGATGGTGGGATCCTTCGGCAGGAGTGAAAGATCGTTAGTCGAAATTACGGGAATAAAAAAGGTGAAGAAGGTTAGGTAATGTTAAGAGTGCCAGAGGCAAAACCCAATACGTATTTAACTCACGTGCCTGCCTAAGCCCGGAAATCAATGGGTTCTGCCGAACGAATTCAGCCATCCGTCGGGCGAATACTACCTGACGAAAATCAAAACCTTCCATCGAATCGTTAGCCGCAAAATGGAAACAGCCTTTTTCTTCTTTTCACGGGACGCGCGCCTCGTGCATACGTATTGGTTCGGTTTACATTTTTCTCGTTACATTTTCCTGTTTATTTCAGCACAACGGCCACGTAAATTTTCAATTAATTTTTCAATTATTCCCTCGATATCTCGTGCATTTTTCGGCTACCCTTTTTGCTTTCGTTTCTGTAAAACAGATGGAAAACGGTGTTCAATTTCCGCGACGCATAATTAATTCCGCCTCATTCGTGTGTTTTACATTATGTAAATTGTTCGGAGGTTAATGAATTTCAATTTAAATAATGCACACATTTATTGCTTTCACAATGTTTTTAAAACAGCTGTCTTCCGTAGAGGACGGTGTTATACGTTTAATATCGATTTTGGAAAAGCTGCAGGATAATAACGAAAATTACATTCGGGATTCGGCGAAAGATTAAAACGGTTAAGTTCATATTTTCCTGTCGTAAAATCATTTTTTCGTTGTACGTTTGTTCGCCAAAGTGCAATCTCTTTGCATAGTAACAACGTATTACTTCGACAAAGAGAGCAACGTCGGAGATAAATATTAGCCATGAAACGTTAATTTACAAATTAACAGTGATTTTTGTGCAGAAAGAATTTCTCTTCAACAACCTCATTACCTTACCTTATTGAACAATCGAATTTAATTTCAGCCAATTGTTCCATAAAATTAAATTTTCTTCTTCCTCTTCAAGTCTGAATTTGAGTTTGACGCACTTGTTACCTTTCTGTCTCTCGACATTCACAAAGTACCAAACGTTATCAATACCACAAAGCTCAGCGTCCCATATAGTAATTATTAAGTAAATTACCCAAACCACACGGTAAAAAGAAAACATCAACACCTTCTGTCACCTTTAGTCAGACAACGTTTCCTCGCATTGTTGCGCTGTTACTTGAAATTACATTATCCCATTTCCGTAACAGGACGCATTTGTCAATACTGCAAACACTCACGCACACGAGACCACCTCGCAGTATGCATCTACAGCCGTTAAACGCAATATCGTTATATTTTCCGACGTGTCCTATTGACGGATCGCGTCGTGGAAGCGATCCAAGGGCCTTTTCAAATGCAGCCAGTGTCCCGATTACGAGGGTCATTTTTCACGCAAATGTATCGCATTCAGCCTTCGTAAACTCGGTAAACAGTATCGCGATGGGAGTTCCATATTGTATTCCCGTTGGTAAGTTGGTAGGTGGATAGGCAAGAGTCTGTCTACGTAGCCCAGTACCCGTATCCGTTTGTTCGGCTACGTACATATTCGTATAGGTGTGTGCATAGGTGTGTACGGGCACAAAGACGTAAATATACGTGCACACGGGAGGGTGGCTGCGCGTACAGCCGGATCCGGGGCATTAAAGTTAAGCCTGTATTTTATTGGACGTGCGTATAAATCAAAAGCTTCGGCAAGTCAAATATTGGAAGCTTTGCATACGCCAATACGCGCTGGTGATGTACAAAATGCGGATACCTGTCTATCCGTTCGTGTATACCTGATTGGCCGGCTCGTTCTCATAAGTACAAACATGCATCATGCATGCCGGCTATCTATCGATGTTTATCGCGGCCGAATAAAAGCGTGTCTTGTTTGTTTTACGGATAATAATTAGTCCGGCCGCGCTTATTTGTGAGGCAAATTACCGATTTTTAGCGCGCCCCACGGGGACGTGCGCCGTTGCTTTTCAGGCAATTTTACAAGCAACGCTAATATTTGCTCTCGATACTAGTTTCGTTTTGTTTCATCATTCCGCCAATCCGTCTGATATTTCGCAAAATAATCGCTAATGTGACGACGATGTTGGGGAGATCTTATTTTCCATCGAACGGTTTTGTTCCATTTGGAATTTTTTCTTAGTATCGAACTGTGATAAATTTTGGTATCGAAAGGGCACTTTCGAATTTTCGACGCCATTTACAATCGATACGTTTCGTTATTCTATCTAATTGCATTTTTTCTTTCTACCTGACTGAAAATTGTTACCTGTACGAAATATAAGATACTTCTGTTAACGATAATATTCGAATCCATAGTTTAATCACATTCCATTCGATTTCAACAGTCTTCCTGCGCCTTCAGAGATCATTTTTCTCTTTATTAACGATCATTTTCATTCGAGTATGCGAGAATGTCCCAATGAGAAATTAAAAACCACAATTTGCGCAAAATTTCTTCAAGCAATTCAAGCTGCATATATACGAACGCATACAGCTTAATTTCGTTACTTTTGTTAATGCTAAAGATCACGCGAGAAGCGCTAAAAAGGACGCAGTTAAAATGGGGAAGAAGAAAGGCACTGAAGGGCCACTGAAAAACACAGAACAACGGCGAAAGAGAACAGCGATGACAGAAACTCGCTTCTTCTTGTTTCGTTAAGTACTAAATGCTTGTGATAACGCGGATACGATGCATTTTTGTAAGAAGCAAAGCGTTGTGAACGCACGGTACAATTAAGCAGCGAATGTGAAAGCGACGTAAAAGGGAAATGACGTTCTTGGAAATGTTTTAATATTTTACAGGAGGTAATACGCAATGATAATCCTGTGAGACCTTTTATCTTGATTAGAACCATTTCGAATATTGTTTGTGCATTGTATCACGTTTGCAGAAGGTGCGATTTATGATTAACGAAATATGAACGCCTGTTCATCATGAATCACGAAGAGTATAATATTAAAGTAACACGTTATTATGGAGATTATTAAATTTTCATTTCGTTCAGTATTATAATACTTTTGCCTCGCTGTTGATAATGTACGAAACAACATATATAATTCCTGATATATATGTGCAATTATAATTTAAATCTTATTATCATTAAAACAGATGTTAATTATTGCGCCTCATCCGTACTGATTATTGGAAATGTCGATTTACAGTTGAAGTATCAATGTTTCATTTGCCGAAAGAAATTGGCTTGAATTTGCAAGCCGTAAAATTGCATGATATTTCATCGTATCTGTACGATGACTATTTGCAAATTCCCAAGGATACATTACGAACGTATAGAACGTTCGAAAAGGTTTCCCGAAATAACGTTAGTTAAGAATTATTACGAGTAAAACTAACGTTCTACTGGGCAACACAAGCGTCTATTTGTTCCTACACATTTAACTGAACACAGAAATTATAATCAGTCTTGGGGAAAGTTCAGCTTTCCCCGCGCAACATCCCTTGTGAAGAAGTTAATTAGTATGCACACGCGTTATCTCGAAACTCTTTTGCATTGTATTAATTTGCAGTAGCAACATAGTTAACAGGTTCGAATAAAAGTACCCTACATAACTGTACCGCGTGTAAGAAAAGGGCTAATTGAGAAATATTTGCTATTTTCACCAACATAGTTTAACCCTCATACGTCCCTCAGTTTCGCATCTTAATAGGTCCCTCGGTGTTAATTTGACACAATGGTAAAAATCAATTAAACGAAGAGATAAATAATTCATTTTGTAAATTATTTTATTAAGTATAGAAAATAAAGGAAAAATTTTTTCTACAAATAGCCGAATAATACAATTGTTTACCGGAAAAGTGTGTGAAATTGACACGTGGGACGGATGAGAGTTAACGCGTCTATTCAAAAATTTCTCTGCAAATATTCGTCGAGCTATTCGTCTTCTTTACTTGCATTTAGCGTTCGGTTAATTGGAAGAAACGATTCAATAACCAAGAGAATTAATCGTTTCGAAAGATCTTATCTTTGCAAAGTAGTACGAAGAATGAAGGATGATACGTTTCAGTTGCCGGTGTCGGAAACGATATTTCCTTATTAGAGAACACCGCCCAACTTCATCATATGCACGTGCACGATACAACGTATATACACTTCCCCGCCCCTTTCCTCATTTAACCATTCTTTCTCCCCCTTGCTTCGCGATATTCTCCTTGCGGAGGATACATCAGACCCCGGGCTGGATAGAAAGTCAATTTGGCGTGATTTGAAGTAAGTCACGCGCACAGCGTTCATCTGGCTGTTTCCGGTTAAAACTTCCGGTCAGCGGCCAGCCAGTTTGGGCAGTTTGTTGGTGAACACAGGGATGCAATTTAATGTACAGCCCCGGTTGCCGTGTGTATTCGTGAACGTACGTGCACGCGCTCCTGCGCACAGCTACGAAACAACACAGGCTGTTTTTAGATGAAGAGAAGCGTTTTCCGCTTGGAACGTTTAATTCGTTGAATTTATCTTAAATCTCTCCTATCTTCGGCCTTTATTTTCACCGACAACACCGTTCTTAACGTTTTGTTTAGCGCGGCTGTTAAGCCTTAAGCGTGAAATGTTTCTGTACGAAGAATTATCCAATTTACTTAACGATTTATTTAACAGCTTTTCGGTTTAATTGAGAAAAATGATTCGGTCAATTTTCATTTATCGGAAATTAGTTTAAATGTGATATTGAAATTCCCGCTTTTTCTTTTAACGAATTTCGGATTTTATCTTTGGATAATTATAAAAATTATCGTTGAAGTATTCTTGTTACTGAAAATTATTGTACAATTTTACCGGTGTTTCTTCGTATTACATATTCATCGGTTGGATTTACTTAAGAGAAAAACTTCCGTCGAAATTAATAAAGTAGAAGGAAAGTGAATCGACGTCAAACGCTGCATGTATGCAAATTTAATATGTTACGACATGAACTCTTGAACTTGAGACTGGATTATCGGATCTGTCTCTTTCTTGCACCAATCTATTCATAACTTTTTGTATATTCAATGCTACCTAGAACTGAAGTTTCGGTGAATTATGAAGCAGCCTCCTTTTTGCGGCAAAGTCTTCAATCGAATAGCGATACGTCGAGAAAGGAGTTGAAATTTAGCCGGAATTCGATTATAACGTTGATGTGATAAAGTTTCGCGTACAAAGTGCGGTGTACTATCTCCGATGAATGTTCGTGAGGTTTTGTACGCGGGCTGTATGTGATAGCCATTTTTAAAATTCTATCTCTTCTGTTTGCTGTTATGAGATACACGAGGTCAAATGTTAGGTTAGATAATTGGTTGGGAATTAGTTGGGATGAAAACAGGAAATAGGATGCGAACTTGAGAGATTGCTGATTTGCAAATGATCGAAGCGGATGAAAAATAAAGGTGAAATAGGGAGGCTAGGATGCAAATAAGAAAGAAAGTGAAAACAAGGATCGAAAAGATTAACCGAATATTTCCTGTATTTATTGTTTCACGAAGTTTCTTAGCTGTTTTAGAATTTTTTAGATTGAAATACAAGAAAACTGAAAATGATTGTTCTGAATTGTTTGCAAACAAATCATATCAAATTGTCTCCTAAATACCCAGTAATTTATAAATATATGTAAAATTTATGAATCACCGAGTATTTAGGAGGCGATTATACAGATTGATTGGTCTAACTTTCACCGAAAATGCTAGGCACACTCTCAGCTCTTTTGACATGGACGAAAAAAAGTGCAATAGGTCCGTGGTACCTTCCGTGGTACAACGAAAGAGCGGGCTCTTGGATCTTGTTGCAAAGGAAGAACGCGTGTCACTTATTCAAATTCGATTCACGGCTTACCATCGGCCGATCGTACGAAGCTATTAAAAGCTAGTGATATCCTTGAAGGAAATTCCAGTGCCGGAAGCACCGATGGACTTCTCTTTTTAGAAGTTGCGCTTCTGGTAGCCGGCCAAGCGCAGCCTCTTAATAATACATTTCTGTTGAATTGCTGCCAAGCCGATAATTTCGAACGCGGCGATAGTTCAGAAAAGATGCTGCTGCCATGTCAGAAGGACCCCCTTGGAGGCTGCACGAAACATTGCACAGAGTAATGCCAGCGTTTTTGAATTCGTTGTCTCTGAAGTTTCGTCGGT